>NC_051215.1:4709378-4886878 GCF_015220715.1 Pygocentrus nattereri
AGAAACCCCTACCTTCTGCTTTCACTCTCTGGCCACTTTATTAGAAACCCCTACCTCGTACTTCCATATACTGGCCACTTTATTAGAAACCCACACTTTCTGCTTCCACTCACTGGCCACTTTATTAGGAACTAATGCCTTCTACTTCAACTCACTGGCCACTTTATAAGGAACACAGGCCTTCTACTTCGACTCACTGGCCACTTTATTAGAAACCTCTACCTTGTACTTCCATTAACTGGCCACTTTATTAGAAACCCCTACCTTCTGTTTCCACTCACTGGCCACATTATTAGAAACACCTCCTTGAAAATATTGAATAAAACACTAAAGAATACTTAGTGTCTAGTTTCTAATAACTAGACCTACTTTATACAGATTACGATGGATAAAATAAAAATCTTTTTTCCTCAGTCTTTTTGAACAGTTATCTACATATATAGATGCTTAAGCTCCAATGGATGGTGGGTTGAAATGCAACTCTCCCAGCTGCAGGCTCTGTTCTGTAGGCTCTTTGGGTTCAGAGTTCAAAGTTAAATCTGTTAAAATGATCCACTTTCCTGCCGCATTCATCCACTTTCTTCTTCGCCCCACCCAACCTCCCCCCGCCCCCCCCCGACACTAATCTGTAGCCATGGTGTAATGCCGCAGGGATTTAATCTCATTAGTGGTTGAACTCCAGTGCTAATAGCTGAGGTCACTTTTAAGTGGTGGACTTTCAACCTGACCGATCCCACGGCTCTTAATGAACGGTGATGTCTGACCTGCTTCTGAAGGACCACAGATCCTTTTGGTGGCCAATTAAAGAGAACACTTTCAACCAAGCTTTTGAATATTATGTAGTAAAAACGCACAAGAGTAAATCATAATACTGTACTTAATGGCTGCTTTGACTGGATACTAAACAAATGAAGGGTGGTCTCTGGTTTTATCACATAATTGTGTGTTCTATGAAAATTTATAGCCACAAACTACTTCACTTCAGGCCTCAATTGACCTCATTCATCCCATATTAGTGTCCAGTGTTCTCTAGGGTCGATCAATAAACTTTTTAAAGCACTTCATGTCCCATCGCCTGAAAGTGTGCGTGTATATACAATGGCTGTGTGAAGCCACTGCTTAAAGGCACGTAAAGTACGGCAGATAAAGACCAAGACGTGAGACACGCACTTATCAGCTGGAATGCTATTTACAATGCCACAGTTTGGTTTAGGCTCAGCAGATGAACTTGCTCAAGCGTTTGAAAGAATGTAATGCATAACTGACTCAAGAATGTTAGCATTTTACAGCAGAGATTTGCTGAATGAGAGAGAGAGAGACAGAGAGAGAGAGAGAGAGAGAGAGAGAGAGAGACACAGAGAGAGAGAGAGAGAGAGAGAGAGAGACACAGAGAGAGAGAGAGAGAGAGAGAGAGAGAGAAAGAGAGAGAGAGAGAGAGAGAGAGAGAGAGAGAGAGAGAAAGAGAGAGAGAGAGAGAGAGAGAGAGAGAGAGAGACACAGAGAGAGAGAGAGAGAGAGAGAGAGAGACAGAGAGAGAGAGAGAGAGAGAGAGAGAGAGGGAGAGAAAGAGAGAGAGAGAGAGAGAGAGAGAGAAAGAGAGAGAGAGAGAGAGAGAGCGAGAGAGAGAGAGAGAGAGACACAGAGAGAGAGAGAGAGAGAGAGAGAGAGAGACACAGAGAGAGAGAGAGAGAGAGAGAGAGAGAGAGAGAAAGAGAGAGAGAGAGAGAGAGAGAGAGAGAGACACACAGAGAGAGAAAGAGAGAGAGAGAGCACTGTTTATAAAAGTGACCTGCAGGAGGAATCTCAAAAATGACATCAATGACGATGTTTGCAAGGTTCAAACAGTTTCAACACAATTAACCCTTATACAGTGTTTAAGTTTGTTCTGTCTGAGACAGCACTTCCTGTCCTCGTACCCTTTTTCTTTTTATTCCACTTCTGCTCTCTTACAGCGAATGTCACAGCAATTCACGAGATTTCCACTAATGGTCATAGGCTTATATAGACTTACATACGCTATATATATATATATATATATATATATGTACACCTGTTCAATTGCTTGTTAACACAAATAGCTTATCAGCCAATCACATCGACACAACTCAGTGCATTTAGGCGTGTAGAGGTGGTCAAGACAACCTGCTGAAGTGCAGACCGAGCATCAGAACGGGGAAGAAAGGGGATTTAAGGGGCTTTGAACGTGGCGTGGTTGTTTGTGCCAGACGGGCTGGTCTGAGTATTTCAGAAACTGCTGATCTGCTGGGATTTTCATGCACAACCATCTCTAGGGTTTACAGAGAACGGTCCAAAAAAGAGGAAATATCCAGTGAGCGGTCAGTTGTGTGGATGAAAATGCCTTGTTGATGTGAGAGGTCAGAGGAGAATGGGCAGACTGGTTCCAGATGTTAGAAAGGCAACAGGAACTCAAATAACCAACCAAACCTCTGAGGAACGTTTCCAACACCTTGTTGAAAGTTTGCCATGAAGAATTAAGGCAGTTCTAAAGGCAAAAGGGGGTCCAGCCTTTTACTAGCAAGATCACCGATCCGCGCTCATTGTCCATTTTATCAGCTCCTCTTACTGTATAGCTGCACTTTGTAGTTCTACAGTTACAGACTGTAGTCCATCTGTTTCTCTGATACTTTGTTACCCCCTTTTACCCTGTTCTTCAATAGAAGTGGAGTTTTTAAACACTGTGTCCACTCACTGTCCACTCTATTAGACACTCCTACCTTGTCGGTCCACCTTGTAGATGTAAAGTCAGAGACGACAGCTCATCTGCTGCTGCACAGTTTGTGTTGGTCATCTTCTAGTCCTTCATCAGTGGTCACATGTCGCTGCCCACAGGACGCTGTTGACTGGGTATTTTTGGTTGGTGGACTATACTCAGTCCAGCAGCGACACTGAGGTGTTTAAGAAGTCCAGCGGCGCTGCTGTGTCTGTTCCACTCAGACCAGCACAGCACATACCAACACACCACCACCACATCAGTGTTACTGCAGTACTGAGAATGATTCACCACCCAAATAGCACCTGCTCTGTGAGGGTCCATGGGGGTCCTGACCACTGAAGAACAGGGTAACAGAGTATCAGAGAAAGAGATGGACTACAGTCTGTAACTGTAGAACTACAGAGAGCAGCTATACAGTAAGTGGAGCTGATAAAGTGGACAATGAGCGTTTAAACAAGGAGGTGCTGATAATGTTATGCCTGATTGGTGTACGTAAATTGGTTTCAGTGACATTACAAAAGTAATCAATTCTAAACCGGCTGCTATTGCAGCTAAGTTTCCATGTATGGACTGTGTGGGGAGGAGGCAGCATTTCTGATGCAGGTTGGAATTAAACTGTGCAGGAAGGTAGATCTCCAGGAGAAGGGTTGCTGACCACTGCTTTAGCAGTAACAGTGTTTTCCCAGCTATGCATTTCTCTGAACCTTCACATTTTCATAATCAGCATGTGGTTTGTCATATATATTTGCTTGGACTGCTACCATGACGACAGACCTCAGATTGGTCAGACGACATTAGTTAATCTGTGTGCTATGTCAAAATTTGATGAGCATTTTTCATCTACACACTCAAAGAGGTGGTTCTTTAGTAAAGAAAACTGTTCTATATAGAACCATGAATATTTGAAGAACCCTTTGAATGGTTAAAAGATTATTACATCATCTTTAGATTGATGGAGAATGTGCTGTAGTTGGTTCTATATAGAACCTTTTTGAAAAGGGTTCTCTATGACACCAAAAAGGGTTCTACTATTGTAACAAGCTTGACACCTTAAGAATGCAAAACCCTTTTTGGTGCTATATAGACCCCCTTTTTAAAGTGGTTGTATATAAAACCATCTACAGCATGTTCTTCATCAAGCTGATGAACCCTTTTATCATCCAAAGGGTCCTTTGAGTGTTCATGGTTCTATGTAGAACCATTTCTTTAGTGAAGAAGCCTTGAAGAACCAGCTTTTTAAGAGCGTATGTGTAAGAATGAAAGTCACTAGAACTATGAACCACAACATTTAATGATTTGGCCTTTCAGGCTGAGGTCTTGTGGAATCTGTTTGAAGACCCTGTGCTGAAGAAGTCTCCAGCGTCCTGCCTCAATGACTACCGTCCTGTTGCACTCCCATCATCATGAAGTGCTTCAAGAGGCTTGTCATGAGGCACATTAAAGACCAGCTTCCTCCTTCACTGGGACCACTGCAATTTGCATATCGCCCCAACCGCTCAACAGATGATGCCATCTCCACCACACTCCACCTGGCTCTCCCCCACCTGGACAATAAAGACGCCTATGTCAGAATGCTGTTCATAGACTTCAGTTCAGCGTTCAACACCATCATTCCTCAGCAGCTGATTGGATAATAGCCTGCTGGGCCTGAACGCCTCCCTCTGTGTCTGGATCCTGGATTTCCTGACTGAGAGACCTCAGTTAGTCAGGATGGGAAATAACATCTCCAGCACCACCACACTGAGCACCGGTGCCCCTCAGGGCTGATGTCACAACCATGGTGGGTTTGTTCAGTGAGAATGATGAGTCAGTGTACAGAGAGGAGGTGCAGCAGCTAACGGACTGGTACAGAGTCAACAACCTGTTTCTGAATGTAAGCAAAACTAAGGAGATGGTTGTTGACTTCCGAAGAGTGCGAGGTGACCACCCCCCACTGAACATCACTGAATCATCAGGAGCACCAAGTTCCTCAGTGTCCACATCATAGAGAACCTCACCTGGTCCCTCAATGCCAACTCCATAGCCAAGAGAGCCCAGCAGCGCCTCTACTTCCTGCGGAGACTGAAGAAGGCTCATCTCCCCCCTCCCATCCTCACCATGTTCTACAGGGGTACTGGGAGAGCATCCTGAGCAGCTGCATCATCGCCTGGTTTGGCAATTGCACCGCCTTAGACCGCAAGACCCTACAGCATATAGTAAGGACAGCTGAGAAGATCATCGGGGTCTCTCTCCCCTCCATCATGGACATCTACACCACATGTTGTATCCGGAAAGCCACCAGCATTGTGGACGACCCCATCCATCCCTCACACAAACTTTTTTCACTGCTGCCGTCTGGCAGAAGGTACCGGGGCATCACTGCCAGACTCTGCAACAGCTTTATTCCTCAAGCAATCAGGTTCTTAAACTCACAAGGTCTGAGCTAACCCCCGCCTCCCCCCTCACACACACTCCACACACACAACTCTTTTGATGCTCTACGTGCACTACCTGGAACATTGCTGCTAACACCAATTACACTGATTACTCAGGTTTTACTACCTCAGTAACTGCTGTGTTTGTGTCTGTGTTGGTGCTGCACTGTCCTGTCTGTTTACTGTGTCTAATGTCTGTTTAATTTATCGTATTTATTGTTTCTAGTTTAATTTTTTGTTTGCACATGATGTCTGCACGTTCACACTTTGCACTTTTTGTTCCTTGCTGCACCGTGATGTTCCTGGAGGAACGTAATTTCACTCCACTGTGTACTTGTACATAGACGGAATGACAACAAAAGCCTCTTGACTTGACTTGACTTGACTTGACCCAGTCTCCATAGAAAAACAGTGACCAATAGAATGGAATGTCCTGAAGCAGCTGCACATGAGCCTAAGGTCACCATGCCCAATGCCAAGCGTGGGCTAGAGGCTTATAAAGCCCCCCAGCATTGGGCTGTTAAGCAGTGGAACCGCTGGAACGATGGAGCTCCATCCAGTAGCTTTGGAATGAGTGGATACAGATCAGTACCTGACCTCACTTTTGCTCTTGTGAATGCTGATTGAAGCAAATCCTCACAGCGATGTACCAACAGCAAACCTTTGGGCATATAATGTGCTATTATGTGGCTGGTGGTTCATTCTCAGTACATTCGTGATACTGACATGGTGGCGTGTGTAGTGCTGGTGCGAGTGGATCAGGGCTTTTACATGTCAGTGTTGATCTTAGGCTGGTCCACTACCAGTTTCCATGGTCAGAAGCATCTACTCGACACCCACATCCCTCGTTTATACTTACACGCATTTGTCACTCATTTCACTCTTTCCTGACTTTGCCCTTCAGAGAGTTCTGCTTGGGTCACAGGAAGTGCTGTCGAAGAGTGACTCATCACACAGGAAACAGGAAGTGCCCTCACATGCCTGCTTCATGCCTCAGCGTCCGCCGCCCTGAGAGGATGAAGAGAGGTTATGCGCCGGCTGCGTGAAGCCGTGCGTTTATCTCTGGACGGGATCTGCATGTGCATGTGTGCATGTACAATGCCGTTTAAAAGCTGTGAACCACTGGTGTATATGGGTAAACTATTCATATTCATTTCCTGAGATGTTATTCACAGTTTCAAGTATGTTGAGGTCAAGAATACGTTTTAAATGATAAACAATAGTTTAAAGCTGCACTATGTAGAATTTTTGGTCAAAATTGAGTCAACGTGAGTGTGAACGTGCTGACATCGTAAATAGGATAAACTAAACAGACATTAGACACAGTAAACAGACCGGGCAGTGCAGCATCGTCACAGCACTCATTCTGGACATGAGGTCGTGGAATAAGATGCAGAGATATTTAACATGCTGTGATCTGTGAGTCACGCAGTCAGATGACACACATAAACACAGCAGTTACTGAGGTAGAAAAACCTGAGTAAAACAGTGTAGCATCAATGTGCCAGATAGTGCAGGTAGAGCATCAAAAGAGTTGTGTGTGTGTGGAGTGTGTGTGTGAGGGGGGAGGCGGGGGTTAGTTCAGTCCTTGTGAGTTTAACAACCTGAGCACTTGAGGAATAAAGCTGTTGCATAGTTATCACTTTATAGAGTGGTAATGAGCAGCTAATAACAACTATTGGCTTGCCAAGGGTTAATAAGCGTCTAATACTAAACTTTCCCCATGTACTACAGTACTGCCAAATAATGCTAGACATGTAACTGTAGTAAATTGGCTTTTATGTTACTGAGAACATTGAACAGCGGCATGTGAAGCAGTTATCTCCCCAGGGGATCTGCATGTGCGTATGTGTCTGTTGAGAACTATGTGGGAATTTGTAAATGAACATGATCCGTGTGTGACTGTACATGTAAACGTCAGTCAGGAAAGCCTCCAGGAATGTCTTGCTAAGCTTGTGTCTCATAATCGGCAGAAACACACACTCCAGACGACTGAGTCAGTTTAAGTGAGTCAGTGATATTAGGCCTTAGAGGATTTATCTCCGTCTCTTTCTTTCCCTCTCTAACCCCATTCGACCCTCACAGGATTGAAAGGGATGAACTGTGGCATGAGATGAATTCCATTCATACGTTTGGTGAATGTACTGGAAACATAATGAACCCTGAAGTTCAGCTTCACCCACGTATCTCTCTTTGAGTTCCATGTAAACAAGCAGGTATAAACCTGTCATGCCTTCTCAGGTCATGGGATCATAGATACATACCATATCTGTTACGTTAATTAGTTAAGAATTAGTTTTCCTGGAATGAGCATTATTTCTTAATAAATGTACTCTCAGAAAAAGGGTATGAAACTGTCACTGGGGTAGCGCCCCGCTTGTCACTGGGGTGGTCCATCTCAGTACCTTTAGTCAGGGAACATAACTGAACCATAATCCACTGAAATGATATTTTCTGAGTTGTGCTGACTTCACACACCCCGCCTCGCCTCCAGGCTTTTATTCGTCTGCTCTGGTTCAAAATATTAGGTTATGAAAAGGTACAGATCCATACCTTAACACTAGGAAAGACTTATTTTAGGTACATAACTGGAACCTAATACCACAGTTGCTCCTGCACATTACCTTTCTTTCTAAAAGTGCACATCGCTGTTGTTGGGGGGAAAACCTTGTATCTCCAAAATGGTAACTTTACAGGAGAAGGAAAAACACACTTTATTTTTAATGCAAGTCAATGGAACCAGATATTTTCCTCAAGTCATTTTAGGTCATTTCTTTTGGTCCGTTCATCATAAGATTTACACACAGTGTAAAGGGCAACAGGCATTTTCATATTTATTCAAAAACTGAAAAATGTTTTTTTTTTTTCAGACAACAGTGACAAATATGTCTTTGTAATAATATTTGTCATAACAAAATCTCCAAAATGCAACTTTTAATGGAAATTAAGTTAATTAGTAACATTTTTTCTGAGTAATGTTGAACATTTTATGTTGGCTGGTTCATCATGAAATTTTGAAAGAATGCAACAGATTTTTGGTATTTTTAAAATATGTCAAATTTTGCAAAAACAATTTACATAAGAATTATGCAAAAAATAACCACAAAATATATATATAAATGGTTTTTGTATGACAGTGATGATATTAAGTACATCTTTTATGGCTATCTATTATATATACATATACATGCTGCTATCAAAACCAAAACCCATATCCCCATTTTTGTTGTTTTTCAGATTTTGACATAATTTGAAAATGTCTGTTGCCTTTTACGTTGTGTGTAAATGGTTGAAATGACTTGCAAAAAATTCTGGTTCCATTGACTTACATTAAAATCAAAGTAGGTTTTTCCTTCTCCAGTACAGTTACCATTTTGGAGATACAAGGTTTTGTTCCAACAGCAACTATATATATATATATATATATATATATATATATATATATATATATATATATACACACACACACACACACACCCACACACACACACACACACACACACACACACACACACACATATGTATATACCAACACTGTGTGTGAATTTCATGATAGACAGACAAAAAAAAGGTCCAAAATAACTTGGAAAAAATTGGGGTTGCATCGACTTACATTAAAAGTAAAGTATGTTTTTTTGCTTCTCCAGTAAAGTTACCATTTTGAAGACACAAGGTTTAGTTCAGACAGCTGCGATATGTAAATATAAGTGTTATAGACATTAAACTAAGTAATAATGATGCCTCATTTAGTGACAAGCTGACAAAGTTTGTACATATGTGTTTGTGCATGTTTGTATGTGTGCATATATACACATAGAAACACGTCTCGGCCACCCAGCATTAGTGGTCTCCTGAAACACAACAGCTATGACACCTGACAAGTGTTAATCACTCTCTTTGTGTGTGTCTGTGTGTGTGTGTGTGTGTGTGTGTATTCGTCTGGTGTCCAGACTCTCAGTTAACTCACCCCCAGGAGAGATCAGAGGGGACAGTTTAAACAGCTTGACTGCCCTGAGGAGCACACACACACACACACACAGACACACACACACACACACACACGCACACACACGCACACACACACACACACACACGCACACGGTGGATGTTTGGAGGACGAAGGAGGAAAATTTGGACATGTGCCCTATTCTTAGTGGATCTTTCTTTTTACGAAGACGGACGATCATGTGGACGGAACCACAGACATTAACTCCTAAATGCCCGAGTTACTAGTGTTGTTTCGCTGATTCAGTGTAACTGCATAATTACATACTGAGCACACAGTGCAGTGTAATTACACCACATTTGTACCCAGTTTACACTCTATATCAACCAATTTGAGCCTGCGCTTCAGACCTGTTCTGTTTACATGTAGATTCATTCTGCAAGACAAGATTGCAAACATGACAGTGACCTTTCATCAAAATCAAGTCATATTAAAACATTTTGGTAACATTTCACTGTAGAGCACATTTCATAAGGCTACCTGACACCTACATAAGCTTGTCATGACAACCAACATAGACCTACATAAATGTTTAGAAATGCTTATTCTCTTTATACAGCATTTAAATGAGCCCTGAATTAAGTATTGATTGTAACGTATTGTACTGCACTTAAGTATTGTATTGTATTGTGTTGTGTTGTATTGTATTGTGTTGTATTGTATTGTGTTGTGTTGTATTGTATTGTGTTGTGTTGTATTGTGTTGTGTTGTGTTGTATTGTGCTGTGCTGTGTTGTGCTGTGTTGTTCTGTGTTGTATTGTGTTGTATTGTGCTGTGTTGTGTTGTGTTGTGTTGTGTTGTATTGTGCTGTGCTGTGTTGTGCTGTGTTGTGCTGTGTTGTATTGTATTGTGCTGTGTTGTGTTGTGCTGTGTTGTGCTGTGTTGTGTTGTATTGTGCTGTGCTGTGTTGTGCTGTGTTGTATTGTATTGTGCTGTGTTGTGTTGTGCTGTGTTGTGCTGTGTTGTATTGTATTGTGCTGTGTTGTGTTGTGCTGTATTGTGCTGTGCTTTGTTGTGTTGTATTGTGCTGTGTTGTGCTGTGTTGTGTTGTATTGTGCTGTGTTGTGCTGTGTTGTATTGTATTGTGCTGTGCTGTGTTGTGCTGTATTGTGCTGTGTTGTGTTGTGCTGTGTTGTGCTGTGTTGTGTTGTGTTGTGTTGTATTGTGCTGTGTTGTGCTGTGTTGTGCTGTGTTGTGTTGTATTGTGCTGTGTTGTGCTGTGTTGTGCTGTGTTGTATTGTATTGTGCTGTGTTGGGTTGTGCTGTATTGTGCTGTGCTGTGCTGTGTTGTGTTGTGTTGTATTGTGCTGTGTTGTGCTGTGTTGTGTTGTGTTGTGCTGTGTTGTGTTGTATTGTGCTGTGTTGTGCTGTGTTGTGCTGTGTTGTGTTGTATTGTGCTGTGTTGTGCTGTGTTGTGCTGTGTTGTATTGTATTGTGCTGTGTTGGGTTGTGCTGTATTGTGCTGTGCTGTGTTGTGTTGTGCTGTGTTGTGTTGTATTGTGCTGTGTTGTGTTGTGCTGTGTTGTATTGTGCTGTGTTGTGTTGTGCTGTGTTGTGTTGTGCTGTGTTGTGCTGTGTTGTATTGTGCTGTGTTGTGTTGTGCTGTATTGTGCTGTGTTGTGTTGTGTTGTGCTGTGCTGTGTTGTGCTGTGCTGTGTTGTATTGTGTTGTGCTGTGTTGTGTTGTGTTGTGTTGTATTGCAGTGCTCTGTGTTCAGTGCTGTTCCTTTCTCTCTGGGTGTCTGCAGTGACTCTTGTTTCTAGCAGTATTTGAGCTCAGGACCGTCTTTCTCTCTAACCTACTGGTAAGTAGCAAAGATACTTTCTCTAGACAGACAACGAGCTTCTTCTAAGTCGCTCTGGATAAGAGCGTCTGCTAAATGCTGTAAATATAAATGTAAATGCTTATTCCAATAAGCAGCATTTGCTATAAAGGTTAAATTTGGCAATTTTGATCATAGTTAGTTAAAGTAGCCTATTGGAATAAGCATTTATAAACATTTATGTAGGGTTATGTCAGTCGTCGTGACAAGCTTATGTGGATTTCATGTGTTATTATTTTTTCTTCTACATAAAACTCAAATCTGTTGTATATTGAAAGTAACAATGTCTCTACTTGTTTCTGAGAGCTCTGAGCGAGAAGTCATTCAACAAAGTGTAAGAAGAGGTGTCGGCCATGAGGACATGGGAAGGTGATTTAGGCTGAAGGAAGAAAGGGAGTGCGTGTGGACACGCGGTGAGGGTGAATTTAACCAAATAGGTCAGAGAATGGTCATTTTCTAGACGGGATTTGGGTCGTTTCATGGTGCAGATGAAGGGGAAACAGTGTCAGAAAGACATCTACATAGCCATGGACTGTATGACACATGCACACATGTCTAAGATTTCACGTTTATCTGATGGAACTTCTGGAATGTGATGAGTGCAACTGGGAGATTCTCGAATCAGAGGTCAGAGGACATTTAAAGACAACATTCCAAGGCCTAGGTCAATGAACATAATCAATACAATGCAAAACATATGACTTTGTTGCTTCTCTCTCTCTCTCTCTCTCTCTCTGTCTCTCTCTCTGTCTCTCTCTCTGTCTCTCTCTATGTCTCTCTCTCTGTCTCTCTCTCTCTGTCTCTCTCTGTCTCTCGCTCTCTGTCTCTCTCTGTCTCTCTCTCTCTGTCTCTCTCTCTGTTTCTCTCTGTCTCTCTCTGTCTCTCTCTCTGTCTCTCTCTCTCTCTGTCTCTCTCTCTGTCTCTCTCTGTCTCTCTCTCTCTGTCTCTCTCTCTCTGTCTCTCTCTGTCTCTCTCTCTCTCGCTCTCTCTCTCTGTCTCTCTCCCTCTCTCTGTCTCTCTCTCTCTCTATCTCTCTCTCTCTCACTCTCTCTTGCACTTATTAATTCCTGTCATACCTCAGTGTCTGGATGACAGGCATGAATAACAGCTCATGTGTACTGAGTTTAAAATGCTGTGAAGTGTGAATAACAGCTCTAGCAGAGAGATTTTAAAGGGTAAGCTTTGAGTGTGGGTGGATTGCTTCTACTTGAAATTTGTGAATATGTCTTCTGATCAGAATTCCTGGTAACACTTCACTGCAGGGTAGTGTTGCAAAATGACACCTACATAAACTCATAATGACAATTGACCCAGACCTACATAAATATTAAAGAACGCTTATTTCAAATGGATGTTGTCTATCATTAAGGCAGACCACACAAACTCAGAGAGCAGGGATGCACTGTGCCAATAGTAAAGTTTGGTGGAGGAGGGATAATTGTCTGGGGCTGTTTGTTCAGGGTTTGGGCCCCTTAGTTCCAGTGAAGGGTGAGGTTAATGCTACAGCATTCCAAGATATTTCAGACAATTAAATGCTTCCAACTTTGTGGTAACAGTTTCCTGTTCCAGAATCACTGAGCCCCAGTTCAATTGAAGTCCATAAAGACACATTAGACAAGTTTAGTGTGGAAGAACTCCAGTTCTCCAGCCTGCACAGAGGCCAGACCTCACCCCACTGAACACCTTTGGGATGAACTGGAACACTGAACAAATCCCCACACTCTTGTGAAAGTGTAAGGATAAAGGATAAAGCTGTTATAATAGAGGTGGGGGTCCAACAATGTCATACGGGTGTGGTGGTCAGGTGTCCACATACTTTTGGCCATATAGCATAGCTTAAATCTTATAAATAGTCAAATAAAATTCACTTAAATGTAACAGAAAATGCTCTCTTCTTTCAATCCGTCTGATCTGGTATGCTGTGTCATATCAGCATTATGCCGCTGTGACATACACTGAGCTACAAATTCTGTTATTCCAGCTCAGAAAGTGTCACAACACAAACAAATTTCACATGTGCCCTAACACATTATGTTATATTATGTTATGTGTACTTAAAAACATTTGGCAAACGCAAACTTTATGACACATCACGACTATTGAAATAAGTGTGTATAGAAATATTTATGCAGGCCTAAGTCAGTTGTAATGAAGGCCTTGTCCTTCAGTAAGTGTCCTTCGTCATGTAGCCCTATGAACCATATGTATGGGTCAAGCAGCTGTCTGAACATTGCCCCAAGGTAAAGTGTTTCTAGATATCTTAACGGAACAGCTAGATCAAGGTAATGTGGCTAATAGTGACCACAAGTAAGCAATTAGTAGCTGCCAATTAACATTATGTCAAGCTTTCTGAATTAACCGTTCCTTTTAGATGTTTGAGGCTCAGACTTCTAAACTAGAGGTCCAACACTGTCTTATCCTAATAAATGTGCACTACGCATGTACACAACTGTCCAGGCAGCCCGTCTGAATGAATTCAGTCACTTTAACCATTTAAAATCCCACTCTTTTTACATACTAAGGCTCATTATTCATTCATTACAGGGACTTTAGTGCCAACTGGCTGAACGATTCTTAGGCCATAGATATGTGTAATGAATCTTTAGGCTTTCCAGTGGGCCCTGGCCATTTAACGGGTTAAGGTGTACCCAATCAATTGTGTGGACTTATCATATAAAAGCATTGACAAATAGAATGTGACACATTGGCATATGAGCCTAAGATCACCATGCTCAATGCCAAGCATGGGCTAGAGGGGTATAAAGCCCCCCAGTTGTGAGCTCCATCCAATACCTTAGGGAGTTGGAGTGCTCCAGAACTGATCAACCAACATCAGTACCTCACCTCACTAAAGCTCAATCATATCCTCACAGCAATATTCAAACGTCTAGTGTAACACCTCAGAAACGTAGATTCTTTTCTTGTGAAATTTAGTGTTAGTTCCAAAGTAGCCTACAAATACCCAGGTTGATACATGTTGTGATGTTGGCATGGCAACATCACTTCATTACTTCCTCCTGGTGCAAATCGTCGCTGTCCAAACGAATAACACATGTCTCCAATTTTCATCTTGAGCACAGCTGCTGTCCTTCACATTGTGTGAAATTTCATGATGAATGGACCAATAGAAATGCTCCAAAACGATTTGGGACGCAACCTCTTTACATTAACTTCCATCAAAATGTAGGACTGTTTTTGCCTTGCCCTGCACTGTTAGAAAAAAAGGTACCATGCAGGCACATGATTCGTTCATCAAGGTACACACAATGTAAGTGTACCCTCAAAGGTGCAACAGCGGTTTTGAAGTCCAACTGTTTACTTAAGTTTTTCCTAGTGGAAAAGTAGACATTTGTGTCTTTTTATGAACTAATGTATTAAAACAGAACTCTAAAGTAAAAAGCCTGGAGGCGAGACGGGGTGTGTGGAGTCAGTACAGCTTAATAAATATCATTTCAGTGGATTATGGTTCAGCTATGTTCCCTGACTAAAGGTACTGAGAGGCACCCCTTGAGGGTCCTGCCCCACTGACAGCATCGTACCCTTTTTCTCAGAGTGCATAAATATGCTATTTTGCAGATACTCATTTTGAATTTGGGCACCAACGATATCTAGTTAGCCCTCTGCATACCCGACGTCTTTCACTATTTAGATTGTTTTGGAGGATAAAGGTTAGATTTAGATGCGACATATTCTTCATAGTGGTTAGGTTTGCTATGCAACTGCAGCAGCGCATGACTGATTTAGAGATGAGGTGGATTGTATTTAATATATAGAAGAAAAGCGAGAAACAAAACCTGTTCATTTCCTGGAGGGCATTATTTTTGATGCTGTTGTTGTTGTTGTTGTCGTTGTCAGGACTGCATGGCTTCTCTGCTGTATGCAAGCAGTAGTTTCCTCCAACGGGAAGTGGTACGGAACACAAGCCCCAGAAACAGGACGTGTCACCCACTCAGCCTTCATTCATAACTTAATTATTCATGCACACCCACCCACACACACACGCACACACACACACACACATGCCCACACACACACACACACACACACACACACACACACACACACACACACACACACACACACACACTCACTCACACACAGAGTTATTACTGATGTCCTGCTACACTATGTAAATATAATGATATAATTACATATTTATTGCATAGTAATTAATACAATGACTCACATTTAGATTCAATTTACATTACAGTACATTTACATACATTGACAGCACTTTTACATTGTATTCCATTTGATGTCAAAATGGGTAAAACATGGCTTCTTAGTTATTTTCTTTCACAAGTGAGAAACACCTGAGGTGGAATGAAAGTTTAAGGGACCTCTAAGTTGCCCAAAGTTGGCCTGTGAGGATGTTTGATTTGGCCCACCTTGAACGCTTCATCTCCTTCCCCTCACCCAATAACAGGGCATATTTTTATACTATATAAAACTTCTATATAAAAAATCCTGCTTGGCTTTACAATTTTATCTGAATTTTTATTTACATTTGAAACCAACACACTTATAAAAGTAGTTTTCCAAGGGTTCTTTGATAACAGCAATAACTCTATTTAGAACCATAGTTAATAATGTTGAAATGGTTCTTCAGATTGATGGAGAATGTGTTGCATATGGCTCTTTATGAAAGTGGCTCCATATAGCACCAAAGATGATTCTGCTACTGTTACGTGCGTGACATCAGAACATTTGAAGAACCATCAGTCTGAAGCGCCATGCCACCATGCAAAGAACCATGTAAGCATGAAATGGTTCTATATAGAACTCATGGTCATGTATAGAACCATTACCTTTACTAAGGAACCCTTGAAGAACTACGAAGTGTGTACCTACCTTCTTTATTTGTATATTGTTTTGTCTTTGGTCCTTGGCCCACCACAAACACTGAGCCCAATTTGGGCATCTCCTGGAAATCAGCTTTGTGAGAAGAAATTTCAGGCCTTCGGAAAGTTCTAGCTACCTCACTGACTGTAAATATGAGTCGTAGTCTAATCGAGTTTCAGTGAGTTTGTAACACTGAGTTTGCAAATCAGACACGCGCAGATACAAAAGGAGGGTTTATGTGAAAGGAGATGAACAAAGTTAACACCAGACCAGGTCAATAACCACAGGGGCCAAATACAGCACATAGGGGTAGGTGAAAACGGAATCCATAAACAGACGAAGGTCGTAACAAAAGAAGAATCACACAAACGACAAAGCCAAAAACAGGAGTGAGAATCAGAAACCAGAGGAAACAAAGTGAGGTCGAAACACAGAACAACAATCAGGAAACGTAAACAGCTTGGTTTGCACTGACGGAACAATGGCAATACTTCACAAGGACACGGTTCAAACAGACTGGCATATACAGCACTGTGTTTTAAACAGTTGACCTCAGCAGTGAGTTTATCACCATATACATTAGAATAAAGTCGTATTCATAATTCAAATAAACAGAAAAACAATAAAAAGTAACAAGAATTTCTCGGGTCCATATTTTTCCTGGACACCTTCACAGCCGCCACAGAGACTCGTTAATATCATCAATTACATCATGAGCTCAATTTACTGAGCACTGATTGGTCAAACCAGGAGCTGCTTTATAACTACATATAATACTGGACTTCCTCGAGGAGAGGCTTGGAGATGGGTAAACAAACACACTGACGTCCAGAAAATCACTATTTATTATATATAAACAAAATCATTATTAATTAATATTCTATTGATTTTGTTTTTTCAAATATTAACACTTTTCTCAGCAAATGAACACAAACTACACAAATAAACAGATTTAGAAAATGTGTCTTGGGTGTCTAAGACTTTCTCACAGTACTGTGTACAGGGCAAAACAGGTGGACAATGATTAGTATTCAGCTGACTGTGACCTGCTGGGTGGTCTGTGATTGGCTGGAAGAGTCTCATGATGAACGGGAGGATTCTGGGGAGTGGAGTCCTTGATGGTACAAGTGTCCGACGGAGAACGAGGAAGTGTGACAGAGTTGTTAGAAATGGACAACAATGGCAGAAGCTCTATGCGAGGACTCCTTACGGAAAAACTGATGTTTCAGTATTTCACTGCTGTCAGAAGAAAACCTCGTGTCTCCAAAAGTGTAACTTTACAGGAGAAGGAAAAAACTTACCTCACTTTTAATGTAAGTCAATGGAACCAGATTGTTTTCCAAGTAATCCTGGGCCGTTTCTTTTGGTCCACTTATCCTGAAATCTACAAACAATGTAAAGGGCAACAGGCATTTTCAAATTATGTCAAAAACTGAAAAATGACCAAAAAAATGGAGATACAAGGTTTTGTTCCAGTGACAGGGATATACTGATATGCAAATTTTTCTGGAAGGTGTCCGGCATAGAGCTGCTGCCACTGTTTTCCATTTCTAACAACTCACAAGGCTACGACTCGTATGTTACTATGTGTTATAAATTTGAAATAAAACAAGCTTTATGTGCTCGTGTTTAATCAAGCATGGCCAAAACAGGTTTATGTGCATCTCTGATAGTCACAGTTCACTACTGGCTAGGAGTGACCACTGGAGACGTCGGGGACTTCTAAGAAATAAATGTGAACAATACAGACATACATCTCAGTGTGTGTGTGTGTGTGTGTGTGTGTGTGTGTGTGTGTGTGTGTGTGTAAGGCCAGGAGCAGGAAGGATGATGTTGTTTGACAGATGACACATTTTCCATAGGATCACATGGGAAATGACACACGCACACGCAGAGAGAGACAGAAACCTGTCTCAGCATGCGAAGGTGTTACTCAACTGCTGAGCAATGCGACTGTGCTAGAGGAGTTGTGGATGTCATTCCCTGACAGGCAGAGGAAGAACTGGTGACAAAAGAGGAAGTAAGAGCAAGTACAGGACAGGACATGACCATGAGCACGCCTTCACACAAACACAGCCAAAAACTAAGCACTGATATTTTCTTTTCTGCCAACTTCCTGCTAGTAAAACTGAACTGAACTGGTAAAGCTGATCCAGAGCATCTATCAACGAATAAAGATTCTCACCGTTTTCAGTCAAGAATATATTGGCACGCTGTAGATGCATGTTACCAGAAACACCTACCCTGTATGTCCACTCACTGGCCACTTTATTAGAAACACCTTCTTTGTATGTCCGCTCACTGGCCACTTTATTAGAAACACCTACCTTGTGTGTCCGCTCACTGGCCACTTTATTAGAAACACCTTCTTTGTGTGTCCGCTCACTGGCCACTTTATTAGAAACACCTTCCTTGTGTGTCCGGTCACTGGCCACTTTATTAGAAACACCTGCCTTCTGTGTCCGCTCACTGGCCACTTTATTAGAAACACCTTCTTTGTGTGTCCGCTCACTGGCCACTTTATTAGAAACACCTACCCTGTATGTCCGCTCACTGGCCACTTTATTAGAAACACCTTCCTTGTGTGTCCGCTCACTGGCCACTTTATTAGAAACACCTTCCTTGTGTGTCCGCTCACTGGCCACTTTATTAGAAACACTATTTAGTTCCATTCACTGGCCACTTTATTAGAAACACCTACCTTGTGTGTCCACTCACTGGCCACATTATCGGAAACACATGTCCATGTTTATTTCTTAATAATACTGAGACATTAAATAGCCATAGTCAATCTATGCCATATAAGACGACTTTGCTCTGTTTGACTAAATAGAACTGTGAAGTATAAAATGCATTCATTCCTTAAAACAGGCTGTAGGCTGACTGTACAGTCCTACGCACTGACATGCTAAAGTCAAGCACATTTTATATTTGATTTTTTTCCAAATGTTTCAAACTGAAGTTTTAAGTGGTTCTCTGTACAGGACGTGATGACTTACGCTCAATTAGAAAATCATGCAGTTTGACCGGGGGTGTTGAAACGTTTGCATACAGCTGTACAAATCAATAGTACAGAGAAGAATATTACACAGAACATTAACAGTACAGATCCTGCTCCTGACCCTGTACCCTTTAGCCCCTGCTGGACAGGGATGCTCTTCCTGCTTCCTGTTGGGAAAAGGAAATGGCGGCTGCTGCGGAAACGAGCCCGGCAAATAGGAAGTGACCACACAGCACCTGCGTGGAGGCTGGAGAGCAGACATGCGTGTGTTTCCCGCAGCTGCGGGCCGAAGGAAGTCAGAGAGACGCTTTGTGCTCTTTTCTCTGCCTGTTTCTCTCTGACCGAGTCGTGATGGTCCAGTTTAAAACGCTTGTTTTCCCACATCATAAACAGACGCTTGTGCAGCGGCGTGTAAATGCAAGCACACAAATCTGCGCCTCTATGTTTTCTTCCTGTCTTCGATTTGACCACAACTGTGGACGGCAAAGCCTTCACGTTCGTCCAATCACAGGTCGTATAACCAGTGTGGGCCTGAGAGCCAGTGAGTGTGTGTGTATGTGTGTGTGTGTGTGTGTGTGTGCATGTGTGAGCATGTGTGTATATGCGTGTGTGTGTATGTTTGTGTGTTTGTATATGCATGTGTGTGTGTGTGCATGTGTGTGTGTGTGTCTGTGTGTATGTGTCTGTGTACATGTGTGTGTGCATGTGTGTATATGCGTGTGTGTGTATGTTTGTGTGTTTGTATATGCATGTGTGTGTATGTGTGTGCATGTGTGTATGTGTCTGTGTGTATGTGTCTGTATACATGTGTGTGTGTGTGCATGTGCATGTGTGTGTTTGTGTGTGCATGTGTGTCTGTGTGTGTATATGTGCGTGTGTGTACATGTGTGTGTGTCTGTGTGTATGTGTCTGTGTACATGTGTGTGTGTGTGTACATGTGTGTATATGCGTGTGTGTGTCTGTGTGTATGTGTCTGTATACATGTGTATGTGTGTGTGCATGTGTGTCTGTGTGTGTATATGCGCGTGTGTGTACATGTGTGTGTGTGTGTGCGTGTGTGTGTGTGTCCTGTCCTATATTCTCCTGCTGGCTGAGCTCCAAAGAGAAGATTATGATTATGATCATATTCATCCAAACTGCTTTTAATATACAGGCCGTGCAGCCAAGGTCATATCGATCAGTGAGACACGAATGTAATTAAAATGTATGGAATAAATTGCAGTCATACAGACCACTGACCTGAGAGCGGTGGTCAAACTCAAACTCAGGGTCAGACACATACGGAGAAATCCAGTCAGGCTGAACACGTCTGCAGCACAGTGTGTTCAGAATGATTATGTCTGGTGAGCGAAAACATTTCTTCATTCTTTTTTCTTTTTGCCTTCTGTGTCACGTTCTCCAATGAGACATAAAATAAAGCAGTGACCACCCTTCGTTTATTCAATTTCCAACCAAAATTGCCATTATTAATTTAACAAGAGATACTTCTGAGGAGATTAAATAACGTGAAAACAAAAAACTGGAGGTCTTAAAATGAAAAGCTCCAGAGAAAATTAGACTCCTAACAACCACCTGGAAGACCTGGTAGACACCAAAACTGCCCCCATCAGATAAACAGCACTGAAGGCTTTGAACTCTGAGAGAGAGGAGAACATCAAGCTGCTTCAGATCTGAAAACGTCCACAGGTGTTTCTGTCCATAATTCCACTGTGAGAAGACCACTCAGCGCTGTGGGTCTGAAAGGACGTGTAGCTGTTCAAGAAGAACCTCACTGAGAAAAGGAGACACACCAAACAAAGAACTGACCACCGCAGAGTCCAGACCTCAACACCACTGAATGGGTTTGATTACTTCAGAAAATCATCCACCAGCTTCTAAGACTGAACTTTGGAGGCGAGTCTGCAGATTTACTTGAGGAACTGAAAGAGTCTCCTGAAAAGAAAGAAGGCTGTAATAAAAGTAAACAGTGGACTCGTTAAGTACTAAATTTGATTTAGTTGTTGAGGCTTCTGCATATTTTTGTGAAACATGTTTTCTGAATTTTTCGACTGGAAATGGTACAAATGAAAGTTGTTACATTTTATGAAAATCATTTTTATGCTTTGGGACTTCAGCATCAGTTTGCTATGTTCTAGATATTAACCTCTTAAACTCCTTGAGACCACCAGTGGTTCCAAAACTCACTTTGTTAAACTGCCCAGCAGTTCTGACGTCTGAAGCTTAATGCAATGTAACTGCTGCACTATTTAAGGTGGAAATGGGAAAATTCGAACAAGAAGCTGGTGAATAACCGATTTCTATCTACTCTAATTAAACCAGGTAGGATAGATTATATCGATCTGAGTGGACAACAAAGCACTTTTGCAAGTCACTCTGGATAAGAGCATCTTCTAAACACTGTAAATGCAATGCAACAGAATTATTACCGTTATTAGACTCGATTTCCTGTATTCCAGTTGTATATCTCCAAAAGTGTGAGGAAAAAGAATTTAATATGGGTAAACAGTGTGAGTTGACATCTATGCCAACAGTGAATGGAAGCTAATGGTCACTGTTTGTTTACATGTATTGTTAATAACTTTTTAGTAACTATTTCTTAAAAAATGGACAAAAAGATGCTCCACAAGTGTCAAAGTCAAGCCCTCCATTGCTCTACATCACTCACACTCCTTCGCCGCTTTGTCCGAGCTTAAGGAATCCAGACTCGACAACATCTTCACGTGTGTGTAAATAGAGCATAAATATGCCTGTGCTGTTTTCATAACCCCAAGCAGAGCGGTGAAATAGAGTGGATGGGGGCGGCGAAGTAAACAGACCATGGACTTAAATCACAACCATTCAGGCCTTCTGCTTCTCTTTCAGTGCGGCAGGAACACCTCCCACACACACACACACACACACACACACACTCAGTATACGTTCGGAGTGGTTTGATGTGAAGTGCTTCACTGTAGAGAAACACAGTGACTCAGATTTCTTCGCAGTGGTGCTGATAGTAACCAGGGTTCATGATGTCAATGACACAAATACCATTTTAGTGGAGGGGTGGGAGGATGGAGGGGGTTTATATACACAAATATACACACACTCGCCTTCGCAGGCACACAGCCAGATACAAGAGAGTAGTTTCCATTCACTTACTGCAGATAGATGAAGGCACACAGATGGAAAGAGCCAAGCACATGCACATGAAGTACCACCATATTGCTGCTAACGCAACATATTCGGACAGCTCAGCACGTTTGGAGGAGAGCGCTAACTGCCAGGTCTGTGAGATCAGCCATCATACAGCGAAGTCATGACGCACCCGCTTCCTGGCCAGTAGAATTGTCTTAAATCTAGTCAATATATCACATATTCAGCTTTTTAAGATTGGTGTCAGCTTGTGATGAGACTATTTAACTTATTTCATGACACATTTTACTTGTTTTGTGTAATAAAGCGCAATGACAGCGGGGATGGGCTCCGCCTCCTCCACGACCCAGAAGGGTAGGCGGCTTAAAAAAGTGTCTGTGTTTGTTTCTCACTATAATGAAAGGTAATTTTGCTTATTTTAAGAAATGTGCATGAAAGCAGCAAAATTACCTGGCAACAAAATATCTAGAAATAAGTTTTAGGATCATATATTTGTTATTGATATTGATATTTATATAGATAGATAGATAGATAGATAGATAGATAGATAGATAGATAGATAGATAGATAGATAGATAGATTACTGCATGTTCAAGTAAGTAAAACATAAAATTTTACTTTGAAATAAGTGTATCAGGAAGAATTCAAATAAAGACTCAAAAAGAGAGACATGCACATGTCAGCATAAACTCAAGACTGAGCAATGAGCTGTGGATAGCTCTCCTTAAGTAGAGGATGGTTGCAAGATTAGGCCTAGTCCCCTGAGACTGGTGCCTGTGCTCTTCTTTCTCTTATCTACGAGCTATCAGACTTGGCTGAGTGCCAGACGTGATTTCGAAGTGGCTGCATCTCCAGGGCTCAACTGACACATTCCACTGGAATGCGGGGAAATGCATGTCTTTCTTGAAGGGAATTCAGATAATGGCCGAGATATGATGCTGAGGCAGGATTTACAGCTGCTTTCCTTTGTGCGGGCTTAACCCTTCTGTGAAATGAAGCCAAACTCTTGCGAGATAGAATGTGCAAATGAGATTTAATAAAAATGAAGAGTGGATGGTGACAGGAGCTCAAAACTCCACACTGCTGTTAAGTGTAACATCACGTCATCGGGAAACCACAGCTGTAGAAACATAATAACACAAGCACAAGAGAGGAGAGAGGGACCAATGAAGGGAGAAAAAACACTGCTTCATCCGTCGAGGGAACGTTAACACATGGCCATAACAGCTCGGGATTCTTAAACGGTTTTGCTTTGTTGTTATTGTGTCGCGTACATTGGCAAAAGCGTTACACAGAAAAGAGATAGAGCTTAGTTTCCACACATCTTCACAGAAATGCATACGGACTGCATCATTGCCAGATTGATTTATATCCGCCTGATGCAGCGTCCTTCAAAGAGGTACTAAAGACATAATAGCCGATCAGCCGAGACATGTTTGCTTCTTTAGTTTTGCACCGGAGCCACGAGGCTAATGTAGCAAACAAGCAATAGAACCTAATGCTTCACACATTAGCGTTGTGCTAACCGAATGCCTGAATTTTAATGCATCAGTTTGTTAAAGGGGAACTCTGATTTAAACTTAATCATTCAACAGTTTTGATGTCAACAAAAAAATCAGAGTGGTTTGGTGTGAAATGCGTCTTTCTAGATCAGGGGTCTTTAATAAAATTCAATAAGGCCCAGTTGCAGAAAATGTCCTCAAGCGAAGTTTCCGGAATATCATGACGTCCAGCTTACGTCACGATTCAACGCCATATACTGTTCACTGAAGTAGCCTAGTAGGAACATCAGCGGCTTATACAGTCAAACTGAACGTCAAATCAAATAAAGTCCAATTCAATCAGATTCCCACAACATTTGCTTCTCCCCTCGTCCCTCCCCAGTGTGGGTGACACTCACTCAATCAATCAACCTTTACTTTGAAGTACATTAAGGGCAACCCTCATTTCCAATGTAGCCGAGCATTTACAAAAACAGGGAGTGACATGAGAAAGAAAATAATATCTATAATTAATCAATTTTAAATATTAAAAATAACATATTAAAAAAATTTTAAATAACAGTGAAAAAAAAGATAAAAATAGATAAAAATAATAATAAAAATAAAGCTTGAGGTTTAATTGATAAGAGATTAAGATCAAAAGAAGAGATTAAAGTAAAGGAATACAATAATAATAATAATAATAATAATAAAACAAATTAAAATAAGTTTAAAAAGTAATAAAGAACTAAGAGAAGAACTAAACCAAGAAATAAAAGTTAAGAATAAATAAGATTAAATAAAACAGGTACAGGCTGTCTGAAGGTGGTTCGATATTAAAAGTTTAAAATGACTAAGTGACACCAGTGAGCCGAGTTTTAGTGTTTCCTGTATTAATATTCCTGTAGACTGGAGTCTCAGTGCTCATCGTAATGCACAGATCTGATTGGCTGAGTAGCGTCACGTGTCGTATTTACAACACATGCGATTGGTCTGTGAGTCTCCGGCCACTAAAGCTACTGTAATTGCTAGAAAAGTTACACGGGTTAAAATGGGACCACCTGGTCAAAATAGATCAAATTCTCCTTAGTTTATCGGTTATGGGTCCAGGTCCGCACTGGACAGCATCTGGGTCCGGACTTGGACCGCAGTCGCCTATTAGTGGCCTCTGTTCTAGAGAAAAATTCAGTATTGTTCACCATTACAGCGCTAGGAACCAGACGTCCATATGTCTACACTAATATATAAATAAATGTGTTGTAAATTTTCATAAGTCATGTTGACAATGGTAAAATATTTTTGCCTTACACTGCCCTGCATGTACCCCCCTTTCGGCTCTCTCTCCCGTCTGGCTCTTTCCTATTCAAGCCACTGCGACTTTGTTCTTTTGTGTGTTCTGGTTCAAATTGACATGGATCTACGACATTTTGGATCCAGACCTCCTCAAAATCCTCAAAGATGCTGCTGGCATTAGTAGTGTAATTACATTACTAGTGTAATTACATTACTAATTACATAAGCAATGTAGTTACAGGCTAGTCACAACAAAAGCACCGCAACTCTCACACACTGATCTCAGTTTTGACCGGAAACACAGAAGTAAAATTTCAAATATTAAAAATACATTTTAGGCCAAAACTTCATAACAAAACTATCACAAAGCAAAGTTTCAGGTTTCGAGAAACACATTCATATCTATTTATGTAAAAACTTCCTAGTCCTATAATGGGGAACAGTTCTGATTGTCATTTCACACCAAACCACTCTGAATGATTTTGTTTACATCTAAACCACTGACGATGAAGTCATTTTGCAAAATTGGTGGAGTTCCCCTTTAAATAATTCAAAATAGCTTCTTATGTGGTCGGACGTCCGAGGCCTGGTTAACAGCAGCTTTTATCAGTTGTACATATTTCCACTGCAGTTAAAGTGCAAAAGTACAGTTTGTATTAAGGAATGAAGAATCTCTGGTTTTATTGTCTGCAGTCAGCAGGACTCATTGACACAACCTGATCACCAGAATAGCACAGCACAACTGTAATAACTCTCTTTTGATGTTTGAGTGCATTTCAAACCCAGGCATTTTGCGCTTAAATAGAAATACAGACAGGAGACTTTGTATTTGGTAAAATAATACTCGATTAACATATTTTAGTAAAGTCATTTTTAAATATGTATAACGATCATATAAGACTGAGGGCATCCAAATCCATCTTCCATGGTACTGAAATACAGTGTTTTCAACAGGGTCTCTAAATTATAAGTGCCATTACTCAGGAATGATGCTTCATGATAGTGTTATAAAAGAATAAATGAGCAAATGTCTATATGTCACTTTAGTGTAAGGGCTCTTATTTCAGTAGACAACTGTCCACTTCATTAAACTTCTTATCGTTCATAATTATTATAAATGTTATCCTGTTTTTATGCTTATGCATGTGTTATGTGGGTGGTCTTCAAGTGTTATAGGTTGTTTGTATTGAGGGCCCCCAAAACTTGATATATATGTATACTGTATATATACAGTACTGTGTGAAAGTTTTAGGCATCTAAGCCAATTTTTAAACAGTTGACCTCAGCAGTGAGTTTATCACAATATACATTAGAATAAAGTCGTATTCATAATTCAAATAAACAGAAAAACAATAAAAAGTAACAAGAATTTCTTGGGTCCATATTTTTCCTGGACACCTTCACAGCCGCCACAGAGACTCGTTAATATCATCAATTACACCATGAGCTCAATTTACTGAGCACTGATTGGTCAAACCAGGAGCTGCTTTTTAACTACATATAATACTGGGCTTCCTCGAGGAGAGGCTTGGAGATGGGTAAACAAACTAACATCCAGAAAATCACTGTTTATTTTATATATATATATATATATATATATATATATATATATATATATATATATATATATATATATATATATATATAATTATCACTATTATTAATTAATATTCTATAAATGTTGTTTATTCACTTTTCTCAGCAAATAAACACAAACTACACAAATAAACAGATTTTGAAAATGTGTCTTGGGTGCTAAGACTTTCTTACAGTACTGTATATGTTGCTGTTGTTGGAACGAAACCTTGTATCTCCATTTTTGTCGATTTTCAATTTTTGGCATAATTTCAAAATACATATGGGCCTTTATATTATGCGTAAATTTCATGAATGATGGACCAAAATAAACAGCCCAAAACTACTAGGACAAACCTCTGGTTCCATTGACTTACATTAAAAGTACAGTAGGTTTTTTTCCTTCTCCTGTAAAGTTACCATTTTGAAGATACGAGGTTTTGCAGTGGTATATATGTGTGTGTTAGCACTAGCTAGCTAGTTTGTTTATTTCTTTATCTCTCTTTCTCTTTTCATCTTTCCATCTGTTCTTGAACAGGTTCTCCCTTTTGTCAACTCGTTCCACTTGTGACTAATACTTTTTTAAACCGCTTTTCCACTTACTGAGATCTCATTTTCATGACATTATATGCACGTTCACCCACCTTCACGCTTAGCAACATCAGCACGTGGATGTAAGCCGATATCCTCTCACTCCCTCTCTTAATATTTACTCATAAAACAGCTCATTTTGTCTGAAATCGAATTTTATTGGCACATTTTAAAAGTAAGAAAGAAACAACGAAAGAAAGAAAAGGAAAGAAACTCTGCTACTTTCACTTTGACTCACGACTTGGTTTAAAAATAATGCAATTTGCCAGGAAAACTGCAACCCTGTCGAGTCTATGAGGAGTTATAGATCCCCACTTAAAGCTAGTAGCCTGGAGGACAGTGGTGAGATACGCTGAGAGTGAAACAACACTGTAATGTTAATGGGAACCAAAGCATTCACACATACAGTGATACAAATCATGTTCTTACAATCATTTGTCAGTCAGTATTAGTATTATTTTATGCTCCCCTTCCCCCCTTTTGTAAATTTCCACATATGAGTTTTGACACCCATTCCCCCACAGCAAGTTATGTTACTGCAATTGCTGCTTTTAGCTATGCAAAGTACTGTAGTCATACTGGCTGTGTCCCAATTCAGAAGCTGCATCCTTCCGAGGCTGCATTTGAAAGCTGATTGTGGCGCGACTACAACAGGCGAAGGATACAACAGGGGGATCCTTCACCAGCCAGCCTATCCTGAGGCTCACTGTGTGCTGGTGAGGATTTGAGAACGTGGCGGCGTCAACTTAAGAGCGAACGGCGGCTGAGGAGACACTTTAAATGTAAGTATTGGGTTTAAACTGAGTCAAATAACTAACGATACTGATGTTTAAAAAGGCAAACAGGATCTGAAGCAGAAGGTAATGTTTTGTTTGTTTTAGGGAGCAAAGGGCAGACAGAGGGAAGCATCTCCAGCTCTAATAAATGAAAAAAACAAACTAAAACCAAAGTTTCTGGCTCCTTTCTGGTTCTTGACGTATCGGTAAGGGTGGGAACTGTGGCGCTGTGACGCAAACAGGATATACAATCAGGGAGTCCGTCATAGAGCTGACCGTCTCGTTTCAGTTCAGCCTTCGCAGGTCTATGTAGCCTTCGTAGACCGCATCCTCCGAGGGATGCAGCCCCTGAATTGGGACACAGCTTACTTCATGCGGTTAGCGTAATGCTAATTTCAAGGGTATAAACGTCCATTATTTAGTTAGCTACATTAGCCTCGTTGCTCCAATGCTAATCTAAAGGTGCAAACTTCAGACGCCAGACATGTCTTGGTTGATTGAATGCATTTGGAGAGATTTGTATAAATGTGCATTTTCATTAAAGTCCATTTCTTTAAAGCACTGCAAGTTGCTATTTGTGCTGTACTGTAAATAGGAGGGCCCTGCGATGGACTGGCGACCTGTCCAGGGTGTATCCTGCCTTCCGCCCGATGACCGTTGGGATAGGCTCCAGCACCCCCCCCCCCGCGACCCTGAGGGAGAAGCGGCTTAGAGAATGGGTGGATGGATGTAAATAGGAGGTAAACAGGCAGGGTGAAATCAGGTGATCACCAGTTCTTGCTCTTCTTGAGTTTATAAGCACAGGTTCAGGCCTGTCCTGCTAGATATGCCTGAATGGTCAAACATCTGTAATTTCACCCCAGCTGCTTGCTAAAGCATTATTAGTAATGGATATACATACAGTTCAGAGTGATGTGGAGGAGGATCAGGAGAGCGAGACTGGAGGGAGGGAGGTAAAGTGAAAGAGAAAGGGGTGGAGGAGTGTAAAACAAACTGCACAACCTCATTGACCCAAAACAGGCCAGTTCAAGGCCTGTAGACACACTTGGCTGCCATACTGGGTTTGTAACTCCTCATGCGCTCTTTCAGCTTCTGCCAGCGATATTTCCACCTAAAACCACAAAACCATGTGAGACTGGTTACAGAATGGGCAAAGAGCTTTTTACAAGGCTTTAAAAGACATAAATGTATCATATATAAACTCATAAATATCAAAGTACATCTTTCTCTTGCTCTCTTTGCTAAAGAGACAGTAAGAATTCCATCAACATACTAACAAAGGCAATGAAATACAGAGAGAGAGAGAGAGAGAGAGAGAGAGAGAGAGAGGATGAAGAAAGGAGAGAGAAGAGAGAGAAAAACAAGAGAGGGAGAAAGGGTGACAAGGAAATAGAGAGAGAGAGGATGAAGAAAGGAGAGAGAAGAGAGAGAAAAAAAACAAGAGAGAGAGAAAGGGTGACAAGGAAATAGAGAGAGAGAGGATGAAGAAAGGAGAGAGAAGAGAGAGAAAAAAAACAAGAGAGAGAGAAAGGGTGACAAGGAAACAGAGAGAGAGAGGATGAAGAAAGGAGAGAGAAGAGAGAGAAAAAAAACAAGAGAGAGAGAAAGGGTGACAAGGAAACAGAGAGAGAGAGGATGATGAAAGGAGAGAGAAGAGAGAGAAAAAAAACAAGAGGGAGAAAGGGTGACAAGGAAATAGAGAGAGAGAGAGGATGATGAAAGGAGAGAGAAGAGAGAAAAAAACAAGAGAGAGAGAAAGGGTAACAAGGAAATAGAGAGAGAGAGAGGATGAAGAAAGGAGAGAGAAGAGAGAGAAAAAAAACAAGAGGGAGAAAGGGTGACAAGGAAATAGAGAGAGAGAGAGAGAGAGAGAGAGGATGAAGAAAGGAGAGAGAAGAGAGAGAAAAACAAGAGAGGGAGAAAGGGTGAGAAGGAAATAGTGAGAGAGAGAGAGAGAGAGAGAGAGAGAGAGAGAGAGAGAGAAAACCAAGAGAGAGATAAAGAGACAGTTGAAGGAGAGAGACAAGGAAGAAAGAAGAAAGAGAGAGAAGAACAGAAAAAGAAAGAGAGGGAGAGTAAGATATGAGAGAGAAAGAGAGGTGATGAAGAAAAGAGAGAGAGAATAAACCAAGAGAGGGAGAAAGTGAGGGTGAAAAGGAGAGCAACAGAGAGAGATACAAAGAGAAAAAATAGGGACAATGCAAGAGGCAGACACAGAGAGGAGAAAGACAGAGTGAAAAAAAGACAGAGAGAGTGAGAGAGAGACAGAGAGAGAAAACCAAGAAAGAGATCAAGAGAGGGTTGAAGGAGAGAGACAAAGTAAAAAAGAGACAGAGAGAAAGAGAGAGAGAGAGAGAGAGAGAGAGAGAAAGAGAGAGAGAGAGGAGAAAAAGAAGCGGGACAGAGTGATAGTGAGAGAGAAACAACAGGAATAAGAAACAGAAAGAGAGAGGGAAAGAGAACAAAGAGAAATAATGCAAGAGGGAGAGAGACAGAGAGAGGGAGAGAGAGTGAAAGAAAGACAACATGAAAGAGAAGAAACTCAAATGTTACAAAATGATTGATCGGAATTACTCATTAGCCAATTATCTAATCAGGATCAAAGATAACAAACAAAGACAAACACTAACGAAATACAGACTGAGTGACCATAAACTGAAACAGGGAGGCACTGGAAAAGCAGGCTGGACAGAAAGCTTAGGATCTGCACCCACTGACCATCAGCAGAGACAGAAACTGAGAATCACTTTCTTCTTTCATCTTCAAAATATCTGTACTGTACTATGAGAGAGATATGAGAGAGATGAGAGAGAGATATGAGAGAGATGAGAGAGAGATGTGAGAGATATGAGAGAGATATGAGAGAGATATGAGAGAGATATGACAGAGATGAGAGAGAGATATGAGAGATATGAGAGAGATATGAGAGAGATATGAGAGAGATGAGAGAGAGATATGAGAGATATGAGAGAGATATGAGAGAGATATGACAGAGATGAGAGAGAGATATGAGAGATATGAGAGAGATATGTGAGAGATATGAGAGAGATGAGAGAGAGATGTGAGAGATATGAGAGAGATATGAGAGAGATATGAGAGAGATGAGAGAGATGTGAGAGATATGAGAGAGATATGAGAGAGATATGAGAGAGATGAGAGAGAGATGTGAGAGATATGAGAGAGATATGAGAGAGATATGACAGAGATGAGAGAGAGATATGAGAGATATGAGAGAGATGAGAGAGAGATATGAGAGAGATATGTGAGAGAGATATATGAGTGTCTATTATAAAGTCTGTCTCTGTCTTTTTGCAAGCTCTCTTTTCCTGCTTCCAAAATCCAACTGCATTCTGACAAAGCTCTCTCCCTGACCAGCTGTGCCCAAACAAAACTACACTGACCTGCCTGTATCCCAACAAAATTACATCGGAACCTGAAAGAATCCCATGAAAAAGTTGCCTGAACCTCACAGTCCTGACAAAATTCTCTCTGAAGCTGACTGTAGCCTAACGTGCACACTTAAAAAAGATGCTTCTTTGAGGGTTCTTTAGTAAAGAAAATGGTTCTATGCAGAACCTTATACACTCAACTTAAACACACACTTTTTGCACCATGAAAGGTTCTTCAGATTGGTCGTGAATGTGTTTTAGATGTTTCTATATAGAACACTTTTGAAAAGCTTGACATCATAACAGCACAAGAACCCTTTTTGGTGCTATATAGAACCCTTTCCACAAAGATCCCATATAGAACCATGTCTAAAAGATTCTCCATCAATACTTAAAGAACCCTTTGCAGGATTAAAGAGTTCTTTGCATCATGAAAGGGTTCTTCAGTCTTATGGCGAATGTGCTTTAGATGTTTCTATACCGAACCTTTTTTTTTTTCAAATGACATAATAACAACACAAGAACCCTTTTGGTGCTGTATAGAACCCTTTTCAAAAAGGTTCTATATAGAACCATGTACAAAAGGTTCTCCATAAATCTGAAGAATCCTTTCATCATGCAAAAAAAAACCTTTCAATCATTCAAAAGGTTCTTTGGGTGTTCAGGGTTCTATAAGGAAGCCTCTTCTTTTCTAAAGTCAAAGTCCAAGTGAACTTTATTGTCATACAGACTGTATAAGGAGTGCACAGCTTAACGTTTCTCCCACTCTGATGTGCAAACTATAACATAAATACAACATAAAGGCAAATGGACATCATAGACATACTAGACAGCAGTTTTTAAACACTGTGTCCACTCACTGTCCACTCTGTTAGACACTCCGACCTTGTTAGTTCACCTTTTAGATGTAAAGTCAGAGACGACAGCTCATCTGCTGCTGCAGTTTGTGTTGGTCGTCCTCTAGTCCTTCATCAGTGGTCACAGGACGCTGTTGGCTGGATATCTTTGGTTGGTGGACTATTCTCAATCCAGCAGTGACACTGAGGTCACTCCAGCAGCACTGCTGTGTCTGATCCACTCAGACCACTGCAACACACACTGACACACCACCACCACATCAGTGTTACTGCAGTGCTGAGAATGATCCACCACCCAAATAGTACCTGCTCTCTGAGGGTCCATGGGGGTACTGACCACTGAAGAACAGGGTAAAAGGGGGCTAACAAAGTATCAGAGAAACAGGTGGACTACAGTCTGAAACTGTAGAACTACAAAGTGCAGCTATACAGTAAGAGGAGCTGATAAAGTGGACGATGAGCGTAGAAACGAGGAGGTGGTCATGATGTTAAGCCTAATAGGTGAATATATATTTTGCATGTCGAACCTTTAAGAGTGTAATTCTGTGCAAACCTGCCTGCATCCCAGGATAATTCTTTCTGCCTCTATCCCCCAGTGTTATTCTGCCCCAATCGAACTGTAGCCCAACAAAACTCTGAACCTGACTTTATTCTCACAACTCTGTTCTTCTTAGACTCTGACTACATCATCAAAAATCTGTCTGAAATTTGGTCCAACTGTGACTGTAACCTGCCTCGGGTTTGTCATAACTTGACTGTATCCTGTTATAATTCTGTCCAAACAGTAGCTCGAGAAAAAGCTGACTCAACCTTGCCACCAGCAAAAGACTGAAAATAACTAGACATTCTGAATGACAGCGCCTAAAAAGTTGCCTGTGTTACAAGCATTTGACAACTGTTTGAGAAATCATGTCTTATTCATGCTGGCTTCAACCATACGTTCTCAAATATTTGTTGAACTACTGGGGCAGATGGGGCAGATTTGTTGTAATGAGTGGGCAGATGCTCTAGCTGAGCTTATGTTGACAGCTCCTTGTGGAGGCATCACACACACACACCCACACACACATCCTCATTATCAGACATGCACCCTTACACCAGTGTGTGATGCAGTCTGCAGCTGCCAGCCACTTTAGTGGAGCAGACGTCGGAGAAGCCAGTGTTTCCAGGGACCACGAGCAGATGACGGTGCGGGTCCTGCCAGGTGCAGCCGGACGGCTGGTACCGCTGTGGACTGGACCAGTAGCCACCTCTGCCCTGATGAGGAGTGCGGAAACTTGGCAGATCCGGCAGGTGGTAACGACTAACGTAGAGCGGCTCATAGAGGCCCAGTCGTGGCCTGCTGTGGAGAGAGGGAGACCCTGTTATAACCACAGCAAGCAAACACAGAACAATTTACTTTGCTTGTGTGTGTGTGTGTGTGTGTGTGTGTGTGTCATGATGGACCCAGCTGTTGGTTAAACAGATGGAACATGACCTAGAACCATAAGCTCTTTTGGTCCCGTGTGGGTCAGTTCCTGTTTTTGAATGACACACTGAGAAAAAAAGAGAGTAGAAGCCAAAATGAAGCCTGAAACAAGGTTCCCTTGCTTGTAGGCATTACTTCATATGACAAACATGTCTCGACCGTTCGGCTAGATTTTGGACGAGGTGGAAAACAGCTTATATCATAGTTTTTTTTTCTTTAACACAGAAGGAAAAATGAGTTTAGAATGATGTCAAATAACAGAAGCCACTTTACCAGCTACTAGAAACAACATGTTGCATCCTGCGTTTTTTAATAACCGGCATAGCAACGCAGGCAGTGCTGTGCCTGTGTGGAGGGCGGAATGCCTAGGAGAAAGTTTCCCACATCTATTTCTTTACACACATATCTGGCTCAGAGCCACATGGGCCTGCTATTGAGTGATTTACAGAAGCAGCGCGGTTCTGCTTAAGCGGCACGGGAGCCGAAGAATGAGGAAAGACATTGAAGGGGGAGTTAAGGGGAGGGGGGCATGGAGGAACCAGAGAAGGTAGGGAAAAAGGGAAAGAAGTATGTGAAACAGTGTAAGCGAAAAGAAGCACCAGACTGACGAATCAAATCAACCCTCGGCAACCAAGTGATCAACTTTAGCCTTGATTTTTCCAACAAAGACTGCATTTTTAAGAAGGATTTTAGGCCCCGCTTTATGTGGAAAGCCCCCGAATGATTATCTAGATGTTCAACAACATGAGCAACAAACCCAGACGCTTCTCGACAGTGAATATGTTTACATACACTAGAGATTAACAGATTTTGTCTGTAATCTGTTAAATGTGTTTACATGCAGTAGAGTAATCAGATGATGAGAAAACTCTGAGTCTACCCGAGTAAGGTAGTAATCGTATATCTGCTTTGCAACCAGCCAATAAACTCACAGAAGAAGATGTGATGTGAATATAACGCAAAACTCCAACATCATGCTGCAGCTTTCTCTCAAATACTGAGTAACTTTAGTGGAAAGTATGAGTATACATCATCTAGAAAATGAAGAATATTTGAATCCATCATTTTGTCATTTTGGCATGTATTCGCTCCAAAAGTGTTTTGCTGTCATCTCATGAGTGCTGTGCTAAACGCTGTTTGCTCATTTCAGTACTTAGCCTACTGCACGCTATGCATCTGATACCACACAACATAAAATCTCAGTATGACTTTCATGTAGCTTTGTTTTATAGCAAATATGCCCAGCATCGCTGGCAAAGTGGAGTGTTTTGCCGAATGTTTGTCTTTGTATTTTGTACATTTCTAAAATACATTTGTGAGTTCAGACTGTGCCCTCAATTTGGTGGTAGTATGAGAGAAGCCTAATTAAGGGGGGAGAACTCTGAGAGAGTTCTGGCAGCTTCTGCATGTAACTAGAAGGCCAGACCCCCCCATAGCTGTAGTAGGACTGATATAGGACTGAGGAACAGGGATGAGATTGGGGAGGCGGTGGGGATAGCAAACCCTTTGTCAGGTGTCAAGGTGAGGATGTGAATTTATAGGGGGATAGATTAGAAGAAGAGGGGATTCAGGCATGTTCCTCCCCCCAAAACTGAGTTATAACACAAATACATCTAGTAGCATAAATGCGCATTCATGTGTGCTGCTGTGTAGCTTGCCGTGTTGCCGGTATAAAAGGTGAATGAAGCTGAATGCTCTAACACCCGGGACCAGCTCAGGCAAATCCCACTGGCAAAAGGGTTACAAAAAAAAAACAGATTAACAAGGCATGAAAACCTGTCCTTGCTTGCTGCAATGTGAGCCTCAAATGGCAATAGGCCTCACATAAAGCTCAAGACAGGTCAAAAGTTCACAACCTAGATTGCACCAAAACTATGTGCAAAAAGTGGCATAACTATACAGTTGTATTCCTGAATGACTTCCACTGTTCATCCTCAGCTGGGTTTCATCTCTCTGTGTCGTGCATCTGGCTTTTCTCTCGGTGTGATTTTAATTCCTTGCAGACGGTGGGGCTGGGGGAGAAGCACATGCTCCGTCACCTTTGGCAGACCCTGTTTACAGTCTTCAGAGTGTGCCTTCGCGTCTGCTTTAAGTTTACTCAGGCTGGTTATGCTTTTCCATTACGAGCGACATGAAGCTCTTCTGTTTTTGATCGCTCTGATGATTGATGGGATTTATATAAATGTGCTGTTTATTGTCAAAACACTGCAGTTAATCAACCAATCATATGGAATACAGAGCCATCTAGAAATGCAGGCACAAGTGAGTAAACTTCCTCTATAACATACATCACTTGCAACAGTGCTATCAACAATCATACTTTTAAAAATAAAGGTGCCAAAAACTTCATTCATTGATGCTCTTCTTCACTGATTCATTCACCGCTCTTCAAAAAGTGGTTCATTAAAAGGTTCTTTTTATAAAAGCACTGCAGACTTAGAACCAGCTCAAAAAACATCTGAATGCTTATATTGTTCTTTGCAGGGAGAACAAGTTATTATGGTTCATTGAAGGTTTGTTTTAAAAATAAAAGTTCTATATAGCACTAAAAGTGGTTCTGCTGTTGTTACAGGTCACAGAACCTTAGTTCTTTCAACTATATACAACATGGTATCATAGAGAAGAAGCATTCAACCATTTAAACCATGCAAACATGCTTTAAATTTGTTCTTTGCCACAGTTTTATATACTCTCTCAAAAATAAGGGTTCCAAATAGGGTTCTTTATAATCTCTTTTGGCACCTTTCAGTGGATGGTTCTTTGAAGAATCATTCTTGTAAATGAGGTATGTGAGTGAGAAGAACCTTTTGTTTGAAGAACCTCCATACAATCTAAAGGCTCTAGGTAAAATTGGTCAATGACATTTACATGATGTAAAAGTTCTTTAAAACTTCCAAAGTTTCTTCATTCTCATAAATCTACTTTTCAAACAAGAATAGCTTTACTAAAGAACCACTTTTTTAAGGATGCACCATATGGGACCATTTATGGCTAAAGTGTAGAGGAACCATCTACTCAGAGGTCTTTTCTAGAACAGAAAAAGCTGAAAAGAACTACAAGCCTTTATTTTTAAGAGTGTCGATTGTCCCTAAATGGTCAGTATGGTGAAGTATGGTGGTGGACAAAGCTGTATTAATTAAACCTACCTTAGTATGTAGTTAGCCACGTAGGTGGCAGTTTCAGGATAGGTGCTTCTTTCCATTCTTCTGAGCTCACAGTAGTGTTACCCACAGTGATGAGTGTACTGTGCTGTGATGGAGTGAACTAAGATGATGGCAGCTAAGCAGAAGACACTGACCACAAGCTGAAAAGTATACCCCCCAGGTGGACATTTGGCATATGTGTACAGAAATAGTCCTGCTCTGGGGGCAACGATGTTGATTATGTGGTTTAACTGAACTCGCAGTGGGAGTGCCATATATGGACTGGAAGAGTCTGTCTAGACACAAGTTCCTCCACAGATTCACCACCGATGACCGAAGCCTGTCTATTCCAGCTTGGATGATGCAATAAATGGCAGTTGGATCCTCGACCTGTGGGATCTGAAGCTAATTTGACTGCATTGGAATGTTACAGACCAGAAAGGCGATGGGCCTTCATGAAACTTCCCCAGGCAGAAGTGTCTGAGGGGATTTTTAGCACATGACCTAGTCTTGTGGGTGCAGATGTGAGCTCATGATGAGAACATCTATGTAGAGAACCATGAGAAATATATCTGAATGTGGGTGGAAAAGTAGCCTTGTTAGGGTGGGAACCAATCCAACACCTGCTGAAGGAAGACCGCATTGCAGGGGGCGAAGGTGAACTCGTCGCCATCGTCCAGCAGACAACAAGCCTGTTGTAAGCCTACGGATGCAACATGAATCCATAAATAGTTCCCCAAAACACGGGTTAAGCATGTAGATGTGTGTTGTGTGTCCAAAGAACACATCACATGCAGTAAAAATAAACATCACCTCTTGCAAGAGAAAGCTTGTTTTGCTCATTGTCGCCCGACCAGATGTCCTCTGGTGTGTATTTCTCATTATTGAGATCTCGTTGGGCTTCATCACTAAGACTAGTGATGGCTGAGAACAAGGTGAATTACATCTGTATTGACATATTCATGGTCTGCCCACATATGTAATTTTTTCAATAACAACTGTCAAGACGGTTGACAAGCTGCATATAATACTGGCAAAACCCGTCATTCAACATAATGAGACTTCCTTTGAGTTGCTACCTAACTTGTGTTTATAATGATAGTCTACTGAGTTGGACTATATTAGAGAAACAAGGAGGATTGATTGATTGATTGATTGATTGATTGATTGATGGGTTTATTCTGTGACAAACTACTTAGATAAACTAATCGGATGTTAACTAAACTTTAAAGAACCATAAACAGAAGATTGTGTATAGGTCATAGAGAGGAATCTATCTATCTATCTATCTATCTATCTATCTATCTATCTATCTATCTATCTATCTATCTATCTATCTATCTATCTATCTATCTATCTATCTATCTATCTGTGTTTGTAAAAAGACTATAAAACACTATATAGAATCATTTTTGAAGACGAGTTTGAAGAACCATTTCAAAAGTTTCAAGAACTCCCACATAAGTTCAGTACTAGTTAAAGAGCTTTCCTAGAAGTGAAAAAAAGCATGACGTTTAAGAACCTTTACTGTTAAGAGATTTTCCTGAACCAGTGATCAAAATAGTGAAGTTCTGTGGTGGACAGTGCTGTGAGAGTGAAGACTCTTTTGCTTAAACAACCTCCATATGATGTGAAAGTTCTGGATAGAATTGCTAAATAACATTTACATTTAAAGATTCTTCAAACTCATGAAACTACTTTTCAAGTAATTGTGTTCTATATGGTACCATTTATTGAAGAAGCACTTTTTTAAAGATTCAATTAATGACAATTAAGAACCGTTACTGAGCACCAGCCCTTTAAAAGCACAGACTTTGCTGATCAAATGATCAAAACGGTGAAGCCAGCAATGGAGCTTCAGAGCTTTTATTGTATAGTGTAGTGGTTAACACCTCTGCCTTCTACGCTGCAGACTGGGGTTCAATCCCCCACTAGGGCAACCACCCTACACTATACCAATAAGAGTCCTTGGGCAAGACTCCTAACACCCCCTTGGCCTTCCTGTGTAAAATGACCAAATTGTAAGTCGTTCTGGATGAAAACATCAGCTAAAATGTCAATGGATCCAGACATTTTTTCATTTTGGGCCTTTTCTTTTGGTCCGTTCATCAGGAAATTTACACACAATATAAAGGACAGCAGGCACTTTCAAACTATGTCAAAAACTGAAAAACAACAAAAATAAAGATACAAGGTTTATTGTATGTATAAATTGTATGTATACACACTCACCAGCCACTTTATTAGGTACAATGTTCAGTTGCTTGTTAACACAAATAGCTAATCAGCCAATCACACGGCCGCAACTCACTGCATTTAGGCATGTAGAGGTGGTCAAGACAACTTGCTGAAGTGCAGACTGAGCATCAGAACGGGGAAGAAAGGGGATTTAAGGGACTTTGAACGTGGCGTGGTTGTTGGTGCCAGACGGGCTGGTCTGAGTATTTCAGAAACTGCTGATCTACTGGGATTTTCACGCACAACCATCTCTAGGGTTCACAGAGAACGGTCCGAAAAAGAGGAAACATCCAGTGAGACGGTCAGTTGTGTGGACGAAAATGCCTTGTTGATGTGAGAGGTCAGAGGAGAACGGGCAGACTGGTTCCAGATGATAGAAAGACAACAGGAACTCAAATAACCAACCAAAATCTCTGAGGAATGTTTCCAACACCTTGTTGAAAGTTTGCCATGAAGAATTAAAGCAGTTCTGAAGGCAAATCTGAAGGCTCCAACCTTTTACTAGCACCTAATAATGTATATATATATATACACACACTCACCAGCCACATTATTAGGTGCTAGTAAAAGGTTGGATGCCCTTTTGCCTTCAGAACTGCCTAAATCCTTCATGGCTTGCTTTCAACAAGGACCGCAGCTTAACGTAGCCAATAACAGCCACTGAAGTCCTCCTTGATTGGCATTCACACAGAAGGAGGAAGACGCTTGGATAAACAAGGAAGAAAATGATTTAGCCCAGAAGACAAATAGCATCGACTTCAAGTTTAAGCCAATAATAAACATTTGAAAATCTTACATGTTCTGGCAGGGTGAACTGACGAAATTCAAAGTTATGTTTATTCTTCTAGCGAATCTTTGTGGAGAATTTGCCTGCAGGTTTAGGTGGTATATGGAGAGAAATATTCCTCCAGGTCTGCTCGGACTACAGCCATGGCCATGTAAGGCCTGGTAGTCCTTCAGCATTGGTGTGTGTGCGTGTATTTGAAGAAGAGTAATTCAAGCTGAAGGTAAGAACATAAACATGTCTGAGAGAGAGGAGCTGCAGAGTTCACCATGCATTTAGCTTGTGCGTGGGTTTTAACAGATCTCAGTGTCTCTGCTCTACTTCTGCTGATTCTCTGGCTGCAGCACATAATCGAATACAGCCAATCGGATAAAACTTGTGACTGGGGAAAAATGTGATTCTAACCTTGTGAGGATCTGAGTAAGTGGTGATTTTGGAGGTGTGCATGGCATGTGTTCCTGTGTAATGAGATAAACAACAACAGATTGTCCCTGTGTTTGTTGTGGTTTAAAAGTGGCTTGTGCAGTACAGATATCACAAAACAGTGATATGCAAATGAGCCTTTAAAGAGGCTCCTGCCAAAATGAAGATTGCAACCACCTGTTGTAAACTGCCTCAGTCCCTATAATGGCGATATTCTGGCCTCAAGACTAAGAAACCCCATCTTCCTGTGGAGACCACCTTTTATTGATTTGATTTCCAGTCAACCATTAAGTTCAAGTTTCTTACAGAAAATATTCCTGTGATGCTCTGTATGAAGACTGTATACTCATAAACCCCAATAAGGCTGCCGCATGAGCCTGTAATAATTTCCCATAATTAACTGGAAGGGGAATGTTTATGAGCAAACTTTAAATTGGCCTGACAAAGCCATTGCTATGGAAGCCCAGGTTGCTATGGTGGTATTTGGTTGTTGCTATGGTATTCTAGGTTGTTGCTAACATGTTTCTAGGTCATTACAATGGTATCTCGGGTGGTTGCTAAGGTGTTGCTCAGTTGTTGCTATGGTCTTTCAGGTGGTTGCTAATTTGTGTCTAGGTCATTGCAATGGTATCTCGGGTGGTTGCTAAGGTGTTGCTCAGTTGTTGTTGCTGTGGTATTCCAGGTGGTTGCTAATGTGTTTCTAGGTCATTGCAATGGTATCTCGGGTGGTTGATAAGTTGTTGCTATGCTGTTGATTTATTATCCCAGGTGGTTCTTAAGGTGTTGCTAAGCCTTTATGTTGGTATCACAGACAGTTGTTAATGAGTTATTAGATGATTGCCTTGGTATTCCAGGTGGTTGCTAAGTTGTTGCTGTGCTGTTGGTATGTAACTCAGTGTTGCTAGGCCATTGCTATGGTATTGCAAGTGGTTGCTAGTATGTGTGAGTATATATATGTCCCTGTGAGTATATATATGTGACAGTATGTATGTGAGTATGTATATAATTTCTGTGAGGGTCTGAGAGATGACTTTTGTGACATAATTTGTGGCATTTTAAATTGAACTTTCTCAACATTCTGACATTCAAAAACTGACTTGAATGAACTTTGTATGAAAACCGCATGTGTGATCACTCCCAAAAGACACATGCACACTATTCCAAAATAGGCTCTAAAAAAGCACAGAGCATAAATAATAAAAAGATAATAAATTGCAGTAAAGTTAGCTTTGTCAATTATTTGATGATGTCTAAACATGTTGTAATGCTGTCATTGTTCATTCTAACGTATTTTAAATGCATAATTATCTGGAAAAATTATAAAGCACATATATTACTTATATACAATTGTGTTCACATATTTTGTGTTACTTATTTCTGAATACTAAATCTGACATGTCATTTATGTGTCTGTCAGTGTGAAAGCATGTCTGTATATATATATATATATATATATATATGTGTGTGTGTGTGTGTGTGTGTGTGTGTGTGTATTAAGAAATTTGAGTAATTATGGAGTAAAGAATTGGAGTAATGCGTGTGCTTTATAATTAGTTTGGAATTACATGTTTTCCCCTCACATTACAGAGTTACATAGTTGTTTATACTATATTAATAACAAAACATAAAATATCAATTAATCAAAGTACTTGGTGATGGCATGTTATATGATTATAATGTGTTTATAGTTGTTACTATAATTTATAGTTGCTATGTTATGCATATATCATTATTCATTTAAGAGGGATTATACAACATAGTGACATTTGTGTTACTACATGTTTATATGTCATGACATAATTAATTATAGGAGATAATTAGAGCCTTGTGAAGCATTATTAGAGCTTATAAGTATGATTTTAAAGCATTGGTACCAAGTTAAAAAGGGGTATGAGTGCATTTACAATGGTCTCATAGAAGGTGTTATAGTATTATAGGTGCTTTATATACATATATATATTATACATATGATCAATACATTTGCCATTTATGACTTATCATTATTAACAGAGGTGCTGGCATGTATATAATGCCTATGGGACATATGCATGACTCCGTGTGCTGACACAGCATGCAACTCAAACAAACACATTCTTTGAGGGCAGGGTTATCTATAGAGCCACAGACAGCGTCCTTCTCTCCTCAATCACTCTGCATTCCTCGTCTTTCCTTATATTCCTGCAACTTCTCCAATAAAGACTATCAGTCCCAGAGATATAGCCATCCACACACACTCAGAGATAACAGATGAAAGAATGGCAACAGCAGATAACCTGCTTGAGACATACTTCCTGCAGTGTCGAGCAATGGCACAAAGATGTGGTGTTTCTGGTTCTTCAGAGGTGAACTGGATCCAAAATATCCATGTGTAGATCCCATTGCAGCTCCAACTCTTCTGAAGAACTCTTAGAAGACTCATCACAAAGGATAACATTAAAATGAACTATTCTGCAAGCGTAGGTCTTTGAAACAAGCAGAGACATTGTGTGGAAAGTGCGGAAAGAGGAAGAGTCTCAACTTTCAGTTCATACCATATTTGCATGAGTGGAAGAGGAGATATTTTATTATTGTTTGCGATTGGTAAAAAGTGATTGAAGCAGAACATAAATGCAATGCAAATGTAATTGTGTATGTAATTACATGTAATTACACATGCAATCATGTAATTGCACCTTCATGTTTCAGGTCTTATAAGGTTGCTGTGACATTAAAATCTTAAAAATTATTTTTCATTTGAAAGTGTCAAAAATGCCAATACCTTATACCTTGTGAATGCCAATATTTCATAATGAATGACCCAGTAGAAATAGCCCAAAGTTGCTTGAAAAAAACCTGGTATTTTAACATCCATTGGCCTCTCCTATAAAGTACAGCAGCTTTGATAGTAGCCTCAGTTTTCAGGTGACTGTGTAACCTTCAAGTACTACAACATGGCAATGCAATTAATCTACTTTGGATAATCATCAAATAACATTCCCTCGCCACCCTTCACACTCAGGTCAACAGTAAAACACCATTTGATCCAGATGTAGCTGGAAAACTCATAACGGCTGCCTTCATCCAGGCTACATAATACAGTAACATGTGGCTAAAAACCAGCAGTGGCTAGATGAAGCGTCCAACCACATGACTGAAATCGGCACTGCCAGACACATAGATTTAAACTCAGAGGGAAAAAAAAAGCACGCTGTCCGTCCATCCTGCAAGCTGTTTTCCAGAAGCCCGGTGTCATCTTGGCAGGAAACTCAAAGAGCAATTCCAGTTCAACTCAACCAAAGCCTGAGACACAACACTGTAGGCCAATACTGACAGACAGACAGATGGACAGAAAGACAGCTAACTATGAACAGTGTCTTCTGTGAGATGTTCTCCACCACAACTGCCCATCTAACAGCCTGTACTCTTCTGGGAAGCATTCCATAGTCCAATGCCGGGGGGCTTTATAACCTCTAGCCCATGCTTGGCACTGGGCATGGTGACCTTAAGCTCATGCGTAGCTGCTCTAGAGCGTCCCATTCTATAGTTCGATGTTTTTCTATTAAGATTATGCTACATGCTGGAAAGGCTGTGTGAACGTCTGGACATCAAAGGGTTGGTGCACTTTGTAGGCCTGGCATTACACACGGTAGCCCATCAGCTGTTTAAAGTGTACATACTAACATACTTTTGGTAGTCAATTAATCATTGAGAGAGAATTACTGGAGCAAATTACTCACCATTAACTCAGCAGGCTAGACTCTGAGGATACATTCAAAATGAAGCTTCCCAGAACTTTTCTCACCACAAACATTCACAATCATCATATGTCTCTTAATCATCATCACCATATTAGATTTTACAACACTGTTATGTAAACACAGTGTCATCAAAAGATGCTGATAATGTAAAAGAGGGTAAAGTAAACAATAAATCATTTAAAATGAATAATGAACATGCTCATTAGAGAGACACACAGAGAGAGAGAGCGAGGGACAGAGAAAGAGGGAGAGACATGTATGATTCACTTTCGAGTTGAATTTTTATGCTTTGGCAATATTGTACTCAGAACAGTCATGACAACAGAGTTACTTTGAATTTGAATTTGACACAGAGAGAGAGAGAGAGAGAGAGAGAGAGAGAGAGGTAGTAATAGTACTATATGCTGTTACGCTGTTTTGGAAAGTGTGGTGTGTTGGAATGTTGAAATGTTGGAATGTTGGAATTTTGTAGTGTTTTAGGGTTGTGGGTCAAGTGTTGGAGTGTCAAGTGTTAGAGTGTTGAGTGTTGAGTGTTGGAGTATTGAGTGTTGGAGTGTTAGAGTGTTCAAGTGTTGCTGTGTTGGAATATTAGAGTGTTGGAATGTTGTAGTGTTGTAGCATTGGGGTGGTAGGGTGTTGTAGTGTTTGAGTGTTGCAGTGTTGGAGTGTTGAGTGTTGAGTATTGGAGAATTGGAGTGTAGAGTGTTGGAGTTTTTGAGTGTGGAGTGCTGAAGTGTTGGAATGTTGAATGTTGGAATGTTGGAGTGTTGGAGTGTTGCAGTGTTGGAGTGTTGGAGTTTTTGAGTGCTGAAGTGTTGGAATGTTGAATGTTGGAGTGTTGGAGTGTTGGAGTGTTGAGTGTTGACTGTTGGAGTGTTGGAGTGTTGGAGTGTTGAGTGTTGACTGTTGGAGTGTTGGAGTGTTGAGTGTTGACTGTTGGAGTATTAGAGTATAAAGTGTTGGAGTGTTGCAGTGTTGGAGTGTTGAGTGTTGAGTATTGGAGAATTGGAGTGTAGAGTGTTGGAGTTTTTGAGTGTGGAGTGCTGAAGTGTTGGAATGTTGGAATGTTGGAGTGTTGGAGTGTTGAGTGTTGACTGTTGGAGTGTTGGAGTGTTGAGTGTTGACTGTTGGAGTATTAGAGTATAAAGTGTTGGAGTGTTGAGTGTTGGAGTGTTGGAGTTTTTGAGTGCTGAAGTGTTGGAATGTTGAATGTTGGAGAATTAGAGTATAAAGTGTTTGAGTGTTGGAGTGTTGGAGTTTTTGTGTGCTGGAGTGTTGGAATGTTGTCATTGTATGAATTTCCAGCATGGCACTGCCATCCGAGTGGTTTACAGTACATATGCTTCCATTTCTCCTCTCGGATGGCAGTGTCCAACACATTCCAACACGCCAGCACTCCGTACTCAAAAAGTTCAACACTCCAACACTGAAACACTCCACACTCAAACACTAGAGTGTGAAGTGTTGGAGTGTTGGAATATTGTAGTGTTAGAGTGTTGGAATGTTGTAGTGTTGTAGTTTTGGAGTGTTGGGATGTGGAAGTTGAAGTGTGGAGTGTTGGAATGTTGCAGTTGAAGTGTTGGAGGGTGGAGTGTTGGAATGTTGGAGTTGGACCGTCGGAGTGTTGGACTGTGGAATGTTGTAGTGTTGGAGTGAGGAGTGTTGGCCTGTTGTCATTGTGTGAATTTCCAGCGTGACACTGCCATCCGAGAGGTTTACATTACACATGCTTTCATTTCTCCTCTTGGATAGAGGGAGGAGAGGGTGAAGGAGGTGAAGGAGGTGAACAGGGTGCAAACAGAGCAAATAAAGTTGGTACATTCCTCATCCAGGCCGTCTTTTCTTCCCTCTTGTGGCTTATTTTTCCACACTTCCACCCCGGCCAGCAGTAAAGATCAACACTCAGTGTGCTCCAAAGCAATCAGGACGCTCTCTTCGCTCTCTCTCCATCACTCTGTTCTCACTCCATCACCCTGCTCTCTCTCCCTCTCCATCATTCTGTTCTCCCTCTGTTGTTCTTTCCTCTCTTTCGATTTGAGAACCACTGAAGCCTTTGGGACCAAAGAGCAACATGCATGACAGAGCGCGTGTGTAGAAATGAGACGTTGCTGGTGACTCAGTCCGAGCCGAGTCAACCTGAGCTTTACTGCACTAATCGAGCCGTTCTCGAGTTTATTCATCTGTTTCTGATTGTGGAACTCTAATGCGGCTCCCCAAGTGTGTACCAAAGCAATAAGCCACTAGGTGAAGCGCACTAAAGCCCCCTTAGAGGAGCGGAGGGGAGGACCCAACACTGTGTAGCACTGAGGCTTTTATGTGGTTAAATAGGTTCAAGCAGAAAAAGCTTTTGGGCTCTCCCTCATATTGCCATAGCAACATTATCTGTGTCTTTTCAGCAGCTATCAGAGGTTCACCATGATGTATTTGCCCCACAGAAGCAACTTCTTTTCATTGCGAATATGTTTTGAATACCAGGAATAGAAAACACGCACAGAAGTGACGCTTAACCCTCTGGGGTCTGGCGGCTTTTTTGATTTTTGCATATATTCTGAAATTTGCCTTTAAAAGGCTTTTGCTTCAGCTGTCGCTATAATGAGGCCCTATTGACCTCGGGCACTGTGTGAACAGATCATTGGGCCCAAAAACTGAAAAAACAAAATGAAATCTGTTTTTGGAAATTCTTAATATCACTTGTGAAAACACCATTTATCTGTCTAGGGAGGCCGCTGGAGCCTATCCCTGTGGTCATCGGGTAGAAGGCAGGTTACACCCTGGACAGGTCGGCAGTCCGTCGCAGGACCACTCAAAGTAAAGTGTCACCAGTTTTACTTACCAGTTACATCAGAAATCAATGCAAACTGTTGCTTAAAGGGCCCCAGGCATCAATATATGAGCATGTAGTTTTGTTTTTCACTAACAACAGTAACATGTGTGCCCTACAAATGTTGCATAAAAGCATCATTGTTGACTGAAAACAACAAATCAGTGAAGCAGAAATGATACACAAGCCACTTAAACATATATTGTAATTTACTTTATCTGTGCTAATTATTTTATTTACATAGACAGTTTATTTCTTTAAATATTCAATTCCTGACCTTTATTAAACTTTTATTTACTAAGAAGAATTCTTAAGCTTCATTTAAGAGATTTTACCTTAGTTCTAGACAGTTTAGACTTCTTCCAATCCTGTAAAATGGATGGGGGGCTGTGGTGTAGGTCTCCCACACCTTCAATGTCACTTTTGTTTTAAGTAATATTGCGTTATGAACAAGCCTTATTATATTGGCAGACCATTTCATTTGTTTTAAGCTCTATTTCTTTAAAATAATGCTCATTATTTCTTGCAACTAGTAAAACGATCTGTCACAAGATCCCATTTTTCAAAAATAAATGTGTTTAAAATAATCTACACTGCAGAGAATTTGTATCTTGTCTTGTAGAATTATCTTAAAATAGTATTTAAAAGTATTTAACAGTGAATAAATCTAATATTTCTCCTTTTTAGATTGTTGTAAGCTTAATTTAAGATATTCTACCTTATTTCAAGATATTTTTTACTCTTTTCTTTCTTGAAGGCCCCAGAAGGTTTTAGGAACTGGCCATGAAGGTGGGTTAATTTAGACCCCTTGTTCACTCGTGTCTTATGGTCCAGTGGTGGCGAATGGGATGTTTTTCTGCTGGGCTCTGTCGGTCAGTTCACGGTTGTTGGCAAAGGTCCAGCTAATGATGTCAACCGCTGGCAACCTGCTGTGATCTTTGAACCTAATCAGCAAAATTCATCCTGTTCGGCCAATTGAAGCACAACGATGTCAGGGGCTCTGGTGATGTCATACAATAGAGAATGCAAACAAAGGGACGGCTGGGGGGAGCTGACCGAGCGATCCGATTGGTCAGGAGATTGACTGGGCTTCGGGAAGAGAAAACAACCCGTTAGGTGTGACTGCGCTGATCCTGTTTTTCTCTGTGAGACAGAGTTTGGGCCGTGGCAGCCAATTTTCACAGTAGAGCCATAGTGGACAAATCCACTCCCCCCATTTAAAAGCATATAGATAAAACTTGAATTACAGTTCACTACACCTGATTTTACACCTAACCGCATCTGAATCAAATGAGCAAACAAATGGATTTAACCAAACGCACACCATAACACAACAAAATGTTTGTTTGTTTCTTCATTTTAATTAAGTTTGTTGCTCCAATTACAAGATTACACTGCAAACAATATCTTGGCAAGTGAAAACATCTTAAATGTAGTAAATATATTTAATATTTCTCATTATGAGATTGTTATGAGGATGTTGTGAGATTTCTCTTATTTCTAGACATTTTTCTTTTAAGTAATATTGTGTTGTAAAAGTGTCTTATTACACTGGCAGATCATTTTACTTGTTTTAGGCATTGTTTCTTCAAAATAAGCAAAATTATCTTCATTATTTCTTGAAACTAGTGAAATGATCTGCCAAAAGAATCATATTTTTATTAAATAAATTACCTTCAAACAAGTAAAAATGTCTAGAAGTAACTAAAATAATCTTCTACACTGCAAAAATGGTATAATGTCATGCCTTAAAAAGTCAATTTAAAAAAGTCAATTTAAGGTTATTTACCTTATTTCTAGATATTTTTCAATTATTTTATTAAGTAAAATTATCTCACGCTATATTGGTATTTTTAAGAAAAAATCAGCAACAATATTTGGCAATATAATGAGATAATTTTTTCTTAATAAAATTACCTTAAACATGTAAAAAATGTCTAGAAATAAGTTTTAGAAGTGCGTAATGTTGCCATACCACCATCTCATAATGGGAAATATTGCATTTATCAGCTAGATGTCACACAATTTCACTTGACCACATACCATTTTTGCAGTGTAATACACTTACATGAATCTCATAATGAGTAATATTAGGTATCTTCACTACATATAATATGTTTTTTAATTGCTAAGGTATCATTTTTTGCAGTGTACACTAAAAGACGTTGAATTTTCATTTCAAATGTGTATGTTGGTCCCGTGCAAATGAAATATGTTACATCGACTTACACATAGTGATTAAGGGAATGTCATACATTCACTCATGTGGAGCCAGTTTATGCATTTAATCTAGTAAATTTACAGGAACTTTTACGATACTTCTCAGTATAAGAAGAGATCTTGTTACAGAAAAAACAGCCTAAAAATAAAAACTCCTGACTTTCTCAGTGCGTTTAGACATCGCAAGTTTCTGTTAAAATTCCTACTGCAGCATCTGAACGTCCCCACAATGACAAAATGCTCATGTTTTCATCATCTTGGAGGCATTTGACCCCCACAAAGAACTAAATACATGCACACAATTCTGGTTTTTCTGACTAACTGAGCTGTGTTGCGTCTGATCTATTCATTTACTGTAGTATTCGTGGAAAAAACCTTTTGTGACTCACAGCTCGTGGGATGGCACAAATGTTGTAACCAAGGGCAACTCAAGTATGAGTTTCGCTTTGTCTTGCCAGCTCTTCCTGTCCATGTGATCGGCCTACATACACACACACACATGCGCACGCACACACACACACACACACATACACACACACACACACACACCCCCAGTGATGGCACCATACTGAGTATGTGTGTGTTTGTTTGTATCTTTGATGTATTTATAATGTCTATTCAAATCAGCACCCTGTAGAAATAAATGCAGCTAAATTATTAACACCAACATGCCTCTTGTTATGTCAAAAAAAAAATAGGAACCACACATTTGGTCCAGCGGTAAAGTACCGCATGATCTGGGGTAGAAAACAGCTACAAAACTATGTGTCACTACATACAACCATGTACAACCACCCCACAGAAACATGGCAGGGGAAGTTCCTGTTTAAGTGGGAAAGCCCCCTTTTTGGAGTCATGAAACTACAGAAGAGTTTAAATTAAACATCTGCGATACAAAGTCCCGAAATGGTGTCGTAATGGAGTTTTTGTGATGGCTGCAACTCGGTGTTAAGACAGAAAATGTACACTAGGAGTGGGATATAGACAGAAATAAAGGTGCAAAACTGTCATTGGGGCAGAACCCCTGCTGTCGCTGGGGTGGGACCCTCAAGGGTCCATCTCAGAACCTTTAGTCAGGGAATATAACTGAACCATAATCCACTGAAATGATGTACTGACTCCACTCACCCCGCCTCGCCTCCAGGCTTTTATTCTACTGCTCTGTTTTAAAACATTCGGCTATGAAAAGGTACAAATACGAACTTTTCACCTGGAAAAACTGATTTAAGGTTCACAATTGGACCCTGTGACAATGAGTTCTGTTGCATTTTGCTCCCATGTGGTGTAGATGTCCTGGGTTCTATATAATTTTTGGGAAAGATTGAATCTTGACCATGCTGGGAGTCCAAGAGATGCTTGAAAATAAATGGAAATTAACAGCCTACAATTAGCATTATGGAAATGCTTTCATGCTGGTTTGGGGGGTGTACAAGCTCTGTGGACATTAACAGGCCGGCCAAACACAGTCCAAGCAATGTGAGGTGGTGGCAAAACAGCCCCCTGCCTTGTATTATGAAAGGCCATTAAATCTATCTATAGTTTCTGATATCTACACAATTCAGTCCTGTCTTGAAAATGAAATGGGAGAACGAGGGAATTTACAACAGAGGGAGAGGGAGAGTTCATTGACCTTGTGTTTTATAGAGTGCAGAGCAGAGTGTTGGGTCACATGAGGTGTGTGTGTGTGTGTGTGTGTGTGTGTGCGTGTGTGTGTGCGTGTGTGTGTGTGTGTGTGTGTGAGTGTGTGTATGTTTGCGTGTAGGGGTGTGTGTGTGTGTGTGTGTGTGTGTTCACCATGGAAATGAACTTTACAGTTCTATCACTTCTCTGACATTAACTGTGTGTTAATGTCATCCTTTTATTACATGAAAAAGAATAGAAAAACTCATAATGTCTGGCCTTATACTGCCCTGTAGGACACTGTGTATGTATGCATGTGTATATAAATGGGATGTGTGTGTGTGTGTGTGTGTGTGTGTGTGGCTGGGGGGGGCTGGATGTGGCCAAAACCTGTGGTTTTAGAGCTCATGTAAGGACTTCCCCATAACATTGAACTTACTACCATTTCGAGACTAGAAAAAAGTGTGAGTGTCAGTGTAGGTTAGCAGGGACCAGACGCTTAGAACGAAACCTTTCAGAGGACTTCCCGCAAAATTCTGACATAGTATTACACTCAGATGAGTAAAAAGTATGTGTATATATGTGTAAGAGGGTGAAAGGGCGTAGATCACAATCACATGTTGAAAATATATGACAAATCATTGATAATCCACTGCATGGTGCGCACTGTTAGAAATGATACGCAAGTACATTTTTCATTCGTCAAGGTACAAACAATGTAAATGTTCCCTCAAAGGTACAGCAGTGGTTTTAAGGTCCATTTATGAACCTTGAATATGCTTTTCCCAGTGAAAAGTTCGTATTTGTACCTTGTCATAACGGAATGCTTTAAAACAGAGCAGTGAAATAAAAGCCTGGAGGTGAGACGGGGTGTGTGGAGTCAGTACAAATTGTTTATGGTACACTTATCTTCCCTGACTAAAGGTACTGAGATGAACCCTTGAGGGTCCAACCCCAGTGACAGTTTCAGACCTTTATTTTTGTGAGTGAGCTGAAAAATCCAAGTCAGATTCACAGCACTGGGTGAGATACTGGGTCACTTAAACAAGCAGACACCCATATGGGGCTTGAGCCCCTGTCACTTTGACCTCATGCTCTGCCCACTTTGTCAACGTACACTGATCAGGCATAACCTCCTTGTTTCTACACTCATCGTCCACTTTATCAGCTCCACTTACTGTATAGCTGCACTTTGTAGTTCTACAGTTACAGATTGTGGACCATCTGTTTCTCTGATTCTCTGTTACCCTGTTCTTCAGTGGTCAGGGCCCCCATGGACCCTCAGAGAGCAGGTACTATTTTGATGGTGGATCATTCTCAGCACTGCAGTAGGACTGACGTGGTGGTGGTGTGTTAGTGTGTTGTGCTGGTATAAGTGGATCAGATACAGCAGCGCTGCTGGAGTTTCAGAGTATCAGAGAAACAGATGGACTACAGTCTGTAACTGTAGAACTACAAAGTGCAGCTATACAGTAAGTGGAGCTGATAAAACGGACGATGAGCATTGAAACAAGGAGGTGGTCATTTCTTTTATGCAGCCATTCGACGAGACCCCATTTGAGGCTCAGTTCAGTTTCCCCTCAGAACAGAGCTCGTGGGTCATCGTGGGTCATTCCACAAACATCCTCGCTCTTGGGTGCCCCCCCTTTTGGCGCAGTGCTGTCCACCTATGGAGATTTCTTCTCAGTAGGTTTGACCTAAGAAAACATCACATAACAAACAAACGAGTGAGGAGGTGAGGGGCACTGCTACCTTTCATCAGGCTTTGTGGAGCTCTTAAATAAAACTGGACCCCAAGGTATGCAGATATTAGTAGTGGTGAACCAGAACTATTTGGGCTTGGTGTTCAGTTTGGGCCATGAATGTCAAAACAAGGAAAAAAGCACAATGCAAATTTCTGCTAGTGAGCCTGTGGGATTCTAGCAGTATGTAGCGCTGAACTAACAGCACTTAACACAAACATTTTCTGACCATTTAAGATCAAACAAGAACATTTGAGCTGTAACAGATATTCATTGTTGTATCTAAATCTTTATCTAATTCACACATTAACGCAGATTTCACCCCAGAAATAGCAGTTTCACTCTGATCCTTTCAGTAAAGATCTCTGGTATTGACTTCTGCTGCTTTTTTAGCTCTGACATTTGCCTGAGACCTAGTTAGGTGACAGCTCATAGTTCCAGTCAGTGTTGGATCTAAGATCTGAAGGCCTGGAGATGCTGTTATAAAGAAAAAATGACAAAAGTACAGACAAAATTCAGACCTCACTGGCTGCTTCTGCTGTTTTTAGCTTTAAGACATACATTTGTCCAATGTGTGTCAGCGTCAGAAACCATAAGAGCAAGTCTATTTGGGATTACTTACTTAACACTGTTTGCACAGTGTAATTTAGGTGTATAGCTCCGTGGTAATTGGTGTAAGCTAATAAATTTAACAGTAAATTTGCCTTTTTTCCCCAAACTATTGCTTAAAATATTAACCAAGAATCAGAGGCACCTTGTCTTTGATTAAACTGTACCGTGGTGGGAGGTGCTCCACTGGAAACCCTTTGTAGTTTTGGGTTGTGTGGGTGTGGAAAAGCACCCCTAGACATGTAACAGTGGCACAGTTTTCTCACCACATCAACACGTGACGGGACACATGAGATACGTGATATTTCATGACGTAAAGGAGGTTGATGCGAGAGTTTATCACTTGGGCTGGTACACTGATATTGTTCCTTTGTGCTGTAGTGAGTTGTGGAGTGGAGGAGCTCCTAGTTCCATGAAGTGTATCTAAGGCCATTGGTTTGGATGTAATGGTTCTTGGAAAATTGGTAAAGAATATTTATATTTATATTTATATTATGTCTTTTACATTTGACATCTTCTTAACAAAAAAGGTGTTAACCCTAGAAAAAGGTGTGCTCACTTGATATTTTATCTATCCAAGCTATTCATTTATCGATACTCCTTGCATTTTTAAGTAAATGTGATTCAACACGTTTGGAATACAAAATCCCTGAGTTCATGCTTTTACTAGACATCAATATTTCCAGTCTTTGGAGGTGGTTCAGAGACCCTGACCAGGCTTTTGGATAGGTGACATCTGAGATTGTATCTATTTGTACAGTCTCAATGCTGGGATCCATCATATACTTGAATGGAGCAATGCTCAGTATGCTGGAGCCTAATGGTAACATCTCCTGACCATCCATCCTCAGTCTCCAGCCGGAGACAAAGTTCTCGTGTTACTCTCACTTGTAAACTTGCCCTGTTTGCATCCTAACTGCGCCATCCGGTGCGGCCCACAGGAGGACAGGTTCCCCTTTTGGGCCTTGGTTCCTCTCTGTTTCTTGCTCATGCTCTTAGTCAGGTTCCTCTGCCTCTGTTGCCCTCAGTGATGTTTTACAAATGAAATTGTATGAATTGAATTGTTTTTTACATATATGCATTTACATATATGTGCGTGTTCCAGCTAGCAGCAGATTAGCCCCGCCCATTCACAAAAGGACAGCTTGATTTTGAAACAGTTAGAAGAGAAATTTGCATATTAGTCACGTCACTTGTTTCAGATCTTCAAATTACATTTGATTAAAAAAAAAATGCAGCCTGAGTAAATGTAAAATGCAGTTAGTTTCATTTATTGAAAAAACACTAACTCCAGCTGGCCCCGTGTGAAAAAGTAATGGCCCCCTTAGTGACTCAGTCAGCCAATTAACCAAATTTAGTTGGGCTCAGTTTAGCCAGACACACCAAGGCAGGAGCACTGCAAGCCCTGTCGAATCTAAACATCACTTAAATAGAACACGTCCAGCAATGTGAAGCAGGTTTAACGGTCCCAAGTCATTAATTGAGCCATGAACTCTGCTCTCTACCAGAAAACCCTGCAGGAGAAGGTCTGGTCATCAGTGCATGATCTGAAGGCCAAGCACAGTCGGATTAAGCAGCAAGACAACAATCTGAAGCACAAAAGCAAGTCCACCTCAAAAGAAACAAAATAAACCTCTTAAATGGACAGGGGCCTAAAATTTTACCACACACTTCTATGACTTAAGAACAGCTTCGCCAGTTTGCACTGAACTCCATGTAGTTACTGAATGATAAGTATCATTATTAATATGTAATAAGCCTGAGATTTTAAGGGGTTAAGGTTTTGTAGTGGTCTAGTCAAAGATGCTGTGGCAGGACCTTAACAGGCAGTTCATGCTCGAAAGCCCTCTGATGTTGCTACAGTAAAGCGTGGGCCACTATAATAGTTGGCATTTTAAAGGCACAGAGAGATTGAAGACCACTCATGTTAAAATAAATCATGAACCTTTATACATTTCTGCTCAGAAAAATGTCATATATGGACCCTTTAAACCACATTAGTGTCTTCTCTCCACAGGCTACGCGAGAGAAGCCCAGACTCATAGCTGCAGTAGCGCTCAGATTCTCTGAAGCCTTCATAAACAGGAAGTCGAGGCTTTTTACAGGGCCTCGTAAACTCGGCTAATGGCCCCGGTTGCTGGGGGGCCGCTCAGGGAGGAATGCTGTTTGATGCTCCGCTCGCTCCTCTGAGGAGCTGCGGCACCGGGGAATCCATAACGGAGCTTTTCTTCAGGATCACCGTGGTTGACGTTCTCATTAAAAAGAGCTTAGCCGCCGTCTACGTGGCTGCGGCCGATTATTGAGAGAGGGAAAATTGTAAGGTTGTGGGTTTGATCTGCTCTGGACGAAGCAAACAGGCCTGTCTGGATGGTCGGCTGGAGACGATGTTCCGATGCTTAAATCTTTTGAAACACCTTCATTCAATCAGCTTCCGCTCATAGCTCAAACAACAAAGCAGACAAAATGTGTAGAAAGTGCCGATTCAAAAAGTTCCACCTGCCCGGCGTTTGTGTTTGTAAATAGAAGATGACGTATTTCATTATGATTTGAATATAATAAAAGCTTTGTGAAACGTAAGGTCAACCTGTTTGAAACAAGTGAGTGCATCAATTGCGAAGGCTATGAGTGTGGATGACGGAAATTTGAGAAAACTCACCGTCCACAGCCTGAAACAGGAAAACAGGAAAGCTTATGTGTTTTGTAATGTGAATTTTCTTGTAATGTGTCGTCCATATCCTTTATCCTATCAATCCTGATATGCCTGCCTGGCTTCAGAGCATAATAAAGTAACACAAGACAGCACTTTTGTCTTTAACAATTTATTTTAAGGAACAAATATTGGGGGTTTATTACGGCCTTGCTCTTTATTCAGTCATTATAACCTTTAATAGTACATAAATGGGGGTCTTGCATGTTGAAAATACCAATAATTGTATTATTAGTTGTATAAATGCACAATAAACACTATGTTAACATATTATTAGGCAAATGACCACAAATTAACCTCTTAAAATCCCAGGCTTATTATATACCAAGGCTTTTTATTCGTTAACTACAGGGACTGCTTTCCAGCCCATGGCTTGGCATGAAGTTACTCACCTAAATCCACATAATAATTGGCAGTGCTTCATTCCTGTAGGTTTAGATAGTGTCAGATGGCTTCTGGAGTTTATCTAATAAGAGTCCAATAACCCACTAATGTGTTCCATATTCTAAAGCACAGTTTTAGTCCCCACTAATAACAGGCTGAAAAACGCTACGCAAGTGTTCAGTAAGTCAGCCTGAATCCCATATTCTGAAGTGAAGACCATGTTATTTGTTTATTTATCCAAAAACATATTTTTGTAAGGCATATTCCAACTTTTGTTACAACCAAATGGGTGGAGTGAAGATATTACAAATAGTTGCTGAATTTGTGATGCAAAATGACAAAAACCTGTTCAGCTTTTTCGCCTCTAATTAGTGACAGAAGACGTCTTGAAGCGACTTCTTAAAATCTTCTTAGCGCTGATAGTTACCAGCAAGCTCAAAGTAAATATCACAGCTAACCAAACACAGCTAACTAAACAGTATGAGGATCAGGTTGCTTCAGTGTGAGCCATCATACTGGTAAACCAGCCAGTCAAGGCAGAGCTCATCAGATTACTCACGAGCCCCCCCACCAAAACCCCCCCCCCAAAAAAAGGGGATTTCAGGGCTGAATCACAGGGTTTGTAACTGGGTGTGTAAATCTGTATCTTCGCATGTTTTGCCCTGATAAAAGTCACACACCTTCCACATATAGAAATATATTAAAATACTGAATAAATGTAGTGTAGCTCACTTTGAATAACATGTTTGTTGTGCATTATTACAACTAATAATGGATATATTAGTGTTTTTCACATAGCACGCCTATCACAGGGAATAATGAATAAAGCTTAATGTATAGTGAATAAGCCCTTAAGAATCTCAGATGCCTACTTATAAACAAGTTAGAAGTGCAGACTTGAACCTGTCAAAAAAGAATGTAAATCAATTATGAGCATAATTCATTAGGAAAGTACTTACACTATATTTCCAACAGTTTTCACTCACCTATCCAAATCATTGAATTCAGGTGTTCCAGTCACTTCCATGGCCACAGGTGTATAAAGCCGAGCCCCTAGGCCTGCAGACTGCTTCTACAGACATTAGTGAAAGAATGGGTCACTCTCAGGAGCTCAGTGAATTCCAGCGTGGTACCGTGATCGGACGCCACCTGAGCAGCAAGTCCAGTCATGAAATTTCCTCACCACTAAATGTTCCACAGTCCACTGTCAGTGGGATTATAACAAAGTGGAAGCGACTGGGAACAACAGCAGCTCAGCCACGAAGTGGTCAGCCACATAAAATGACAGAGCGGGGTCAGCGGATGCTGAGGGGCATAGTGCGCAGAGGGCACCGACTTTCTGCAGAGTCAATCACTACAGACCTCCAAACTTCATGTGGCCTTCAGATCAGCTTCAAGAGCAGCTTCATGGAATGAGTCTCCATGGCCGAGCAGCTGCATCCAAGCCTTACATCAATGCAAAGCGTCGAATGTGGTGTAAAGCGCCGCTACTGGACTCTAGAGCAGTGGAGACGTTTTCTCTGGAGTGACCAATCACGCTTCTCCATCTGGCAATCTGATGGATGGGTCTGGGTTTGGTGGTTGCCAGGAGACGGTACTTGTCTGACTGCATTGTGCCAAGTGTAAAGTTTGGTGGAGGGGGGATCATGACATGGGGTTGTGTTTCAGGAGTTGGGCTCGGCCCCTTAGTTCCAGTGAAAGGAGCTCTTAAAACTTCAGCACCAAGAGACTTTGGACAATTTCATTCCCCCGACGTTGTGGGAACAGTTTCGGGACGGCCCCTTCCTGTTCCAACATGACTGTGCTCCAGGGCACAAAGCAGGTCCATAAAGACATGGATAGGCCAGTTTGGTGTGGAAGAACTTGAGTCCTGACCTCAACCTGACAGAACACCTTTTGAATGAAATTGATTAATTAGAGCGGAGACTGCGAGCCAGGCCTTCTCGTCCAACAACAGTGTCTGACCTCACAAATGTGCTTCTGGAAGAACGGTCAAAAATTCCCATAAACACACTCCTAACCATTGTGGAAAGCCTTCCCAGAAGAGTTGAAGCTGTTATAACTGCAAAGGGTGGGCCGACATCAAATTAAACCCTATAGAATGAGAATGGGATGTCACTCAAGTTCATATGCGGGTGAAGGCAGACGAGAGAATACTTTTGGAAATTGAGTGTATTTACAGCAGCAATGTAGCAAAACAATAATAACTCCAGGATTCCTCGTACTTCCTGAAGAATGAAGTTTTGAGAAGGTTTTTTACCTACGGAGGTTCAAAAAGTGCTGATGTATTGCTGCGTCACTGTCCTTCATAACATGGCCTATTGCAAAAATGACGCTGGCTTCCAAAGTCAACAGATGGAGAGAGGAAGAGCGCAAATTCTTTTTTTTTTTTCGTAATCCTGCAAAGCTGAGAAGAGAACATCTGATTTGTTGTTTTTATTCTCCGGCTGTATTTTTGATTAGTTTATGCATCGGCTGGATGTGTAAAAGTGAAACTATGTCCAAAAAATCGACCCAAAATAGAAAAAGGTGATATTGATGGTGGGCGTATGTACGAATATGTGCCCATGTTTGTAAGCATGTAAGATGAGGTATTAAGAGCGTGTGTGTGTGCGCACATAGATGAACGTGTTGAAATGTGTGTGTGAGGGCATCAGACGCCCCGTTAATCCTGTGTAAATTCCCACAATCCCTTTCTGCCGCGTCCTGCCAAGAAAGCCTTCTTCCTGCTGAGCCGTGACCCCTCGTTCCCACACTGCACTGCTGAAGGATTCTTTCTCTTCATCTCTCCCTCTTTCGCTCAAACTCCCACACCTCCCACAGACCCTTCCTCCGTTCTTCTCTCGTTTTTAATTTGTTCTTTTGCTCCAACTCTCGTTCCCACACCTCCTCTCCTGAAGAATACACTCTTTGTCAGGCTGGACTGCATTTTTTCTTTTTTCCCTCAAGCCCCTTTCCTATAAGGCCTTTTTCAGCACACCCACTCTGGATGTCAATTCCAGCTGAAAGCATCCATATTTGACATTTACACTTTTTAACACTCGTCCACTTTACTAGAGACCTCTGCTTTGAGCTGCCAGTCACTGTCCACTTTATGAGGCCCACCTACCTGATAGGTCCCCTATTTCGTTGTACAAATACACACTTATATGTATATTTATGCATTTGTCACACGGCCTTATCCATTCATGAGTTCTGCCCAAGGACTCTTGGTGTTTGTGTCCACACAGGTAATCAAAAACCAATCTGTTATATGGAGGTCAGTGATTTTAGTGATTCTTGCTCAAGGACACCTCAGTCATGTACTGTCAGCTCGAACCTGCGACCTTCCGGTCACAGGGCCAGTTCCCTAACCTCCAGCCCATGACTGCTCCTAAAGAAGGAGTGCGTTGGCCGGGAGTCAAACCCGGGCCTCCCGCGTGGCAGGCAAGAATTCTGCCACTGAACCACCAATGCTGAAGTTACCGTAGGTATTTCTCAACTGTCCAAACACAAATAATTATGATTTCAATCTCTCAATCACAATTGCTTGTGTTTGTCCCATCGGAATGCTCAACACAGCTTTGCTTATAAAAAGGATACTCACAATAAATAAGCAAGACAGTCCCAAAATCTGTTTAGACTGCTGCAGTCAAAGAAGAAGTCTTGAAACAGTGTTGAAGGCATTACAGAACAAAAATCCCATTTAACCTAATGTGAAACTGTAGCGCACAACCCACGGTGTCAGTTTGAAGTGTGCTTTTTAATTTAAAATTATATTTATTGCATTTTATGTTTTAGATCTTTTAATATATAGTCTGGGTTTGACCAGGAGAGCCTTATCTGCCTGACTGCATTGTGCCAATTGTAAAGTTTGGTGGAGGGGGGATAATGCTATGGGGTTTTTCAGGGGTTGGCCTAGACCCTGTAGTTCCAGTGAAGAGAAATCTTAAGCAGACCAAGACATTTTAGACAGTTCTATGCTTCCAACTTTATGGGGACAGTTTGGGGAAGCATCTTTTCTGTTGTAGCATAACTGAGCTCTAGTGCACAAATCAAGGTCTATACCTTTATATAGGCTGGGTGAGTTTGGTGTGACCAGTGCAGAGCCCTGACCTCAACCCCATTGAGCACCTTAACGAGGAACTAGAACAGAGATTGTGAGCCAGGCACTCTCGGATGATTGTGAGCCAGGCACTGACCTTGGATGAATGGACAGAAATTCCCACAGACTCTCTCCAAAGTCTTACAGAAAGCTTTCCAGAAGAGTGGAAGCTGTTATAGCTGCAAAGAGGGGATGTCATTATGGTCTTGTAGTAATGTGTAGATGTCCCAATACTTTTGTCCATCTAGCTGTCCATCTCTCTCTCTTTCTCGCTCTCTCTCTCGCTCTCTCTCTCTTATCTATCTATCTATCTATCTATCTATCTATCTATCTATCTATCTATCTATCTATCTATCTATCTATCTATCTATCTATCTATCTATCTATCTATAGTTTATACTTCATACATTTAACATTAAATTGAATCAGCACCTCAAGTTCACAATCTTAGTATACACAGACCCACACACACACACACACACACATACACACACACACACACACACACACACACACACACACACACACACACACACACACACCCACACAGCAGGCACTCTGAAACTGCATCCCGACAGTGTGTTTGCCTTCCTGTCTGTCTCCAGCTCTGCTTTGTTTTAATCCGTAGACACACAGAACAGATCCACAGTTCGGTTTAGTGGATATCTGCAGTTCTGGATTTGTTCTGAAGCAGCTGCAGCAGCGTTAGTGTTTGTCAGTTCTACTGCTGCAGTGATTCTGCTGATACATGCATTACTGATGAATACGTTGCGCTACTGTTAGCGTGCTGCTGTTTCATCAGGACAGAGTTGCAGCACCACTCTTGTGTCTTGAATTACGGCCAGACACAAAAACTTTGCATATAAAGAGGACTTGCAGCATCAGTGTTGTGCCATACCAATAAAATTCCATTCTATTCTATTCTATTCTATTCTATTCTATTCTATTCTATTCTATTCTATTCTATTCTATTCTATTATGTTTTTCTTTTTTCTATTCTTTTCTATTCTGTTCTATGATTTAACTGCAGTGAGTAAAACCCATGAATTTATTTTCTCACTTCTGGAACTGTTGCCACATCTGTGAGTTCGCAGTGCAAGCACTTCCCTTCCTTGTGTGTGTTTTGTGTGGGCAGAAGATAGCAGGAATGTGTGCCAGCCAGCTGTGCTTATGTGTGTGTGTGTGTGTGTGTGTGTGTTTGACTTCTCTTTTCACCACTGTGAGTTCTGAAAGTCAGCTCAGGGTGCAACAGTGACACCTCACTGGCCTTTTCACAGCTGTACCTCTGTAAACATCACCTACCAACACCCACCCCCACCAGACACACACACACACACACGCACACACAGATTCTGTGGTCAAGTCGCAGCAGGTCAAACGATGACATGTATGCAATGAAACTGCTGCATGACATGGACAAATTACCAGTGCTGAAATCATACTGTTACATATTGATATGAATTCCAATACATTAAAAATGCACAAACTGCCTTGGGAAGCAACATCTGCACATAAACTGTCCAGGGCATGAAAGGAGTTTTCATGGCTGAGCAACTGTGTACAAGCCTAAGATGACTGTATATAATGCCATGCGTCTGGTGGAGCAGTGAAAACGAGTTCTTTGGCGTCTTGATTCATACTTTTACTGGTAGTCTGATTAATGACTGTGTGGTTACCAGAAGCCAAGAGAATGATACCTACTTGTCTGAGTAGTGCCAATGCTGAAAATTGGTAGAGGAGGTATAATGTGCTGGGGCTGTTTTTCAGGGTTTGGGTTCCTTAGTTCCAGTGTAGGGTAATGTTGATGCTACAGGATAAAACTAATACGCTACCAACTTGTGGCATCAGTTTGGCCAAGGCCCTTTCCTGTTCCAGCATGTCTGCTCCTCTGCACAGGCATGCCCATAAAGACATGGTTTGACGAGTTTGGTGTGGAAGAACTCCAGTGGCCTGTACAGAGCGCTGACCACAAAATCAATGAACACCTTTTGATTGAATCGGAACATTGATTGTAAGCCAGGCCTTCTCATCCAACATCAGTGTCTGACCTCACAAGTGCTGGTTTGACTGAATGAGTACAAATTCCTAGAAAAGTGGAGGCTGTTACACCTGCAAAGGGGGCCAATACCATATTAATGCCTATCTTTTTGGAATGGGATGTCCAACAAGCTCATGTGTGTGTGTGTGTGTATATATATATATATATATATAATGTGTAATATGGATTTTGTATATATGAATGTACCTATATATATATATATATATATATATATATATATATATATATATATATATATATATATATATATATTGCTGCTGTCAGAACAATCTTCATGATGAATGGACCAAAGTAAAGGGCTGAAAATGTCTTGCAAAAAATCTGGCTCCACTGACTCCGGACATAAATCAAATCATCTTATAACAGCAACTCATGTCACGTCATGTCACTCCAAACATATTTTCACTAAACCAGTGAACATCTTGCATTCCTCAGGAGCAGTTTAGTGAAAGTACCCTTTAAATAAAAGAATTAGTTGACATGGCCTCCAGGAAGCCGTTGATCCAACATGGCCCCCGAGCGTTCCTGAAGAGCGTCCGGTTCAACACTTCCCACGGTTACTGAGTTCTAATGGCAACAATAACATGGCTAGTGACAACAACCTACAACAGGACGTTACCACAGAGATGTGAGAAAGGAAGGGGAATGAGCTGACCTTTACTAAGAGGATACACTCTGAGATTTCTACAACAGCTCACACAGTTCCACACTCAGGAAGGGTTGGGAAGTGATGGTATACAAGTATTGGGAATGTGTATTTCAAATACAGAAATTAAGGATTTGTGTTCAATCCAAGTTACATTTTATGAAGGTAGAGCTCAAAAAACAGCAACTTTCAATTTTTTTAGGAGAATACAATACAAAAAAGTTATTAATCTTAGTGTTACTGAGCTCTGCTAAAGCCTGAGTAGACTGATAAATCAATGTGATCAGTTATTAATCTCAGAGTTACTGAACTCTGCTAAAGCCTGAGTAGACTGATAAATCAATGTGATCAGTTATTAATCTCAGCGTTACTGAGCTCTGCTAAAGCCTGAGTAGACTGATAAATCAATGTGATCAGTTATTAATCTCAGAGTTACTGAACTCTGCTAAAGCCTGAGTAGACTGATAAATCAATGTGATCAGTTATTAATCTCAGCGTTACTGAGCTCTGCTAAAGCCTGAGTAGACTGATAAATCAATGTGATCAGTTATTAATCTCAGAGTTACTGAACTCTGCTAAAGCCTGAGTAGACTGATAAATCAATGTGATCAGTTATTAATCTCAGAGTTACTGAGCTCTGCTAAAGGCTGAGTAGACTGATAAATCAATGTGATCGGTTATTAATCTCAGTGTTACTGAGCTCTGCTAAAGCCTGAGTAGACTGATAAATCAATGTGATGATCAGTTATTAATCTCAGCGTTACTGAGCTCTGCTAAAGCCTGAGTAGACTGATAAATCAATGTGATCAGTTATTAATCTCAGACTTACTGAGCTCTGCTAAAGTCTGAGTAGACTGATAAATCAATGTGATCAGTTATTAATCTCAGCGTTACTGAGCTCTGCTAAAGCCTGAGTAGACTGATAAATCAATGTGATCAGTTATTAATCTCAGTGTTATTGAGCTCTGCTAAAGTCTGAGTAGACTGATAAATCAATGTGATCAGTTATTAATCTCAGTGTTACTGAGCTCTGCTAAAGTCTGAGTAGACTGATAAATCAATGTGATCAGTTATTAATCACAGAGTTACTGAGCTCTGCTAAAGCCTGAGTAGACTGATAAATCAATGTGATCAGTTATTAATCTCAGCGTTACTGAGCTCTGCTAAAGCCTGAGTAGACTGATAAATCAATGTGATCAGTTATTAATCTTAGCGTTACTGAGCTCTGCTAAAGCCTGAGTAGACTGATAAATCAATGTGATCAGTTATTAATCTCAGTGTTACTGAGCTCTGCTAAAGCCTGAGTAGACTGATAAATCAATGTGATCAGTTATTAATCTCAGAGTTACTGAGCTCTGCTAAAGCCTGAGTAGACTGATAAATCAATGTGATCAGTTATTAATCTCAGTGTTACTGAGCTCTGCTAAAGTCTGAGTAGACTGATAAATCAATGTGATCAGTTATTAATCTCAGTGTTATTGAGCTCTGCTAAAGTCTGAGTAGACTGATAAATCAATGTGATCAGTTATTAATCACAGAGTTACTGAGCTCTGCTAAAGCCTGAGTAGACTGATAAATCAATGTGATCAGTTATTAATCTCAGTGTTACTGAGCTCTGCTAAAGTCTGAGTAGACTGATAAATCAATGTGATCAGTTATTAATCTCAGTGTTATTGAGCTCTGCTAAAGTCTGAGTAGACTGATAAATCAATGTGATCAGTTATTAATCACAGAGTTACTGAGCTCTGCTAAAGCCTGAGTAGACTGATAAATCAATGTGATCAGTTATTAATCTCAGTGTTACTGAGCTCTGCTAAAGTCTGAGTAGACTGATAAATCAATGTGATCAGTTATTAATCTCAGCGTTACTGAGCTCTGCTAAAGCCTGAGTAGACTGATAAATCAATGTGATCAGTTATTAATCTTAGCGTTACTGAGCTCTGCTAAAGCCTGAGTAGACTGATAAATCAATGTGATCAGTTATTAATCTCAGTGTTACTGAGCTCTGCTAAAGCCTGAGTAGACTGATAAATCAATGTGATCAGTTATTAATCTCAGCGTTACTGAGCTCTGCTAAAGCCTGAGTAGACTGATAAATCAATGTGATCAGTTATTAATCTCAGAGTTACTGAGCTCTGCTAAACCCTGAGTAGACTGATAAATCAATGTGATCAGTTATTAATCTCAGAGTTACTGAGCTCTGCTAAACCCTGAGTAGACTGATAAATCAATGTGATCAGTTATTAATCTCAGTTTTACTGGGGTGTTACTTTATTTTTAGCTGATTAGTTAAGAAATGTTTGCATTGAACAATTCACATCCGGTTGTTGTAGCTCAGGACTAAATGGAAAACAGCAAATATTGCAGCTGAGTTTCAGATGAGAGGCTTTTTATTATGCAAACTTAAGTTGCATGAAGGTTTCACCAAGTAGAGTAAACCCAGCCAAAGGCAAACTCTAAGGCATTTCACCAGTTAGCAGCAGCCTTACGGGACAACAGTGTTATAATGTATAATGAATGTTACAATGTATTTTAAAGATGAGACCTTTCTTCCCTACAAATTACTAACGACTCCTATGCCTTATAAGCTCCAATAAATACTTAAATACTTTGTATTGTGCTCTTGGTATGAACACACTTGAAGGTCTGAGTCACTCCAGCAGGTCTCAGCAGCAGCACTAAGGCAGAAACCTTTTTTTAGACTCTAATAGGAAGTTGCCTATTTCCACATGCAGCTTTATGGAAGTCTGAGTTCTTTTAAAAGCTAAAGTTAGCAAGAAAGAGCCACATCTTCAACAGGAAAAGAAGCTGACTTGCTTCCTTTTGCACTTGTCACCTGCTATAAAGTAAAAAGTAGGGTTCACACATTTCCAGCCAAATATAACATTAGCTGCTTATATAGCCACATGCAACAGTTTGAACATCTCCAGTCATAACGCAAGTTTTGTTGATTTTGTAAGTGAAAATAAGTCAAAACATCATCCATACAGGGAATAAACTCATATATGACAGGTTTCATGAAATTGTAGTACATAATTTCTGTTTATTTGCCACAACTTTTCCCCCAGGCCATATATACACTGACCAAGCATAATTGTACGACCACCTCCTTGTTTCTACGCTCAATATCCACTTTATCAGCTCCCCATGGACCCTCACAGAGCAGGTACTATTTGGGTGGTGGATCATTCTCAGCACTGCAGTGACACTGACGTGGTGGTGGTGTGTTAGTGTGTGTTGTGCTGGTCTGAGTGGATCAGACACAGCAGTGCTGCTGGAGTTTTTAAACACTGTGTCCACTCACTGTCCACTCTATTAGACACTCCTACCTTGTCGGTCCACCTTGTAGATGTAAAGTCAGAGACGACAGCTCATCTGCTGCTGCACAGTTTGTGTTGGTCATCCTCTAGTCCTTCATCAGTGGTCACAGGATGCTGCCCACAGGACGCTGTTGATTGGATGTTTTTGGTTGGTGGACTATTCTCAGTCCAGTGCCAGTCCAGTCCAGTGGACTATTCTCAGACCAGCACAACACACACTAACACACCACCACCACGTCACACGTCAGTGTTACTGCAGTGCTGAGAATGATGCTGAGAATAGAATCTGTTCTTGGTCCATGGGGGTCCTGACCACTGAAGAACAGGGTAACAAAGTATCAGAGAAGCAGATGGACTACAGTCTGTAACTGTAGAACTACAGAGTGCAGCTATACAGTACATATATATATATATGAATGGACAGAGGAGTAGCTGTACTTCCACCTTGCTGATGTACAGTTAGAGACTTTAGCCCATCTCTTGATGTACATGATGACCATCCTCTGGCCCTTCATCAGTGGTTAGTTTCTGACCACAGAGCTTTGTCCACTCTCAACCTGGCAGTGAAAACCCCAACACCACTGCGCACAGTAATGTCAGCACTACACACACTACCATGCTACTACCATGTCAGCATCACTGCTGAGCTGAGAATGAACCACCACCGAAATAATATCTGGACGACAGGTCTTAAGGTCTGAAACTGGTCAATGATGAGTGGGGTGGGTGGGTTTGGGTGATCAATTGTGCAGCAACAGATGGGTGGATGTAATAAAGTGGCCAGTGTGTGGAAGTAATAAGGAGGCATTTCTAATAAGTTGCCAGTAATTCTGACTGACTTGGCTGCTATATTTTGTCTGCAAAGCCGTTTCAGTGTGCTGCGGCATTCTGGAGGTAAAAGTCATGAGGACAAGGTAGCTGCTGCAATAGATAACTATCCATTACCTGATAAACGATAGAAACATTCAAATGAAGCCTCAACATTTTCCGCATGCTTCTCCTGTGAATCGTAGGGTGAGAACACTGAGCCGTTTCAGCGCGTACTGGTCAGCAGGCTGCCTCAATCAGGCAGGAAAATGTGAGCAATGCCACAAACACATTTTCAGGGCGCTACAAATCCAGCAGCAGCAGCACATTCTCTGCCTGGAGCTTTAATGGGTTTTAACGTGTGATTCACTCCCATTAGCACTGCCGCGTGAACCCATTTAAGGCCAAGCGCAGCCGTGCACTGTGGCAGCGAGTGGTGCTGAGGTCAAAGGTGAAACTGTGGTTAGCTTGGACAGGATGCGCCTCATGTTTACACAACTTTGCATTCTTTCACAACAAGATCAGCCTAAAGACATAGTTAGTGTCCGACGTTTGCTTCTTTAGTTTTGCGCTGCAGCTACACTCAGAAATAAAGGTGCTGTACTGTCACTGGGGCAGTGCCCCTCGTGCCCCTCCATCTCAGTACCTTTAATCAGGGAACATAACTGCATGGTAATCCACTGAAAAAGCTGTACAGACTCGCCGTCTCGCCTCCAGGCTTTTCATTTTATTGTTCTGTTTTACAACTTTAGATTGTAAGGTACAAACTTTTCACCTGGAAAAACTTCTTTAAGGATCACAATCGGACCTTAAAACCACTGTTGTACCTTTGAAGGGAACATTTACACCGTTTGCACATTGATGAATGAAAAATACCTGCACAGAACCTTCATTTCTAACAGTGTATGAGGCTAATATGGCTAAGTAATAGAAGCTGATCATTCAGTAGCGTTGGGCAGATTGGCAAAACCAGAAAAACACAAAAAGTTAGGCAATCCCAGAAAACTGTATGACATACTGTGAGTATGAGTGTAGAAACAAGGAGGGGGTCTTTCCATTCATATGTATATATATATATATATATATGAATGGGGAGAGGAATAGCTGTACTTCCACCTTGCTGGTGTACAGGTAGAGACTTTAGCCCATCTGTTTTATGTACATTTAGTGTTAGCCATCCTCTGGCCCTTCATCAGTGGTCAGTTTCTGACCACCGAGTTGCTCTTGGCTGGATATTTTGAAGTTTTTGTCCACTCTAAACCTAGCGGTGAAAACCCCAACAGCACCACTGTGTGCCACTGTGGACAGCGCCCAGTTTAAGAGCGGTTATAAATAATTAGTAAGGGATTACTTTATTTGCATAACTGCCCCAGCAGTGCCTGATAGCTACACTAGCCTCATAACATCTGCAAACTGTGAACATTTCATTCAGCCCCAAACTTTACTTTTAACGAGAGCTGCTTCTTCTGCACCACTCTAGCCTCTATTTCAGGCTCCTCAGCTCCAGGTCTCCCAGAGCGATTGTGTCAGACCGTCCCATCCCGAGAGGCTTGTGTGAATGAATGCTGGTGCTTGGCTCAACACTTCACCCAGCTTCTCATTAAGTTCTCACAGGAAAGATCTGAAAACCCTGCTGTCGTCTCTGATTAGCCGCTTGCCGAACAACAAGAAAACTCGAGCCACCCACCAGCCGGACAGGAATCCAAGCTGTGGGGGCAGAAAGCATTGGCGGGACCAAAGACGGCCATCAAGAGCGGGAAGAATCCCTCGGAGAGAGAGGGAGCTGCAATTATATGGCTGCAGAGTGCAACACACACACAGCTGAAGATATCTGGGCCATGGGAACGAAGAAGATCACCCTATAGGAGGTGTATGTCCAGTGTCCAGGTATTTCGCTTTTTTGCAGTGTTCAGATTAAAGGTGGTTGATTTTTCAACATTTCTGCCTAATACAACTGCTGAGATGTAAGCAACGTCATTCAGAGCGGTTTGGTTCATTATAGAGACACCAATATGCCTTCTTTACAGTGGTGGTGATAGGAGCCAGGGGTCAATCTGAAAAAGATCTCTTTTTGGGGACTATTTTGCTTAACCATGCACTCAAATTACTCTCCACTATGAATATATATATATATATATATATTTAGGCCAAAATCACAAATGCTAAATAAACGATCATAATGCATGTTTTAGAAATCAGGCCACACGTTCATAACTATTCCTTGTAATAACTTTCTTTGCAGGACATTGAAAGTACAGTGAACTCTTTAGACATCTGGCTTCTATCACCACCATTGTGTGCATTTCTGACTCAGTAAGCTTCTCTAAAGAGGAACATTTCGCATCAAACCACTCTGAATGACATTGTTTACGTGTTAACGATTTAATTACGGAGAAATTTAGAAAAGTAAGAGGAATTCCCCTTAACGTTTGGGTTGGGTTAGGTGGAGCACGGCAAGATGCACTAGAGCTTGAAATATTTGTCCAAACTCAGTGCATAGTTTGGTTAGGTTTGGTCATCATTTCTCAAATATTTGTCGAGCTCTGCTTGGGCTCAGTTTTCTCATTTAGGTTTTCTCACAGCCAGTCTTTAATGGCTTTTGGCCCGAATTTACCCCACTTTAGTTTCCCTCACTATTTTCTGCATCCTGCTACTTTTATTATCTTAAACAACTTTTAATCCGGCCTGCCAGACTCGCTTGTCCGCAAAGCCAATGTAAAAACTTGTCGTTCTAAGCCATTGAATTATGAATATATTTGTTAAAGGACGACTCTTTAACCGCTTAAACGGCCAGGGCCCACCAGCCGGCCTGAAGGTTTATTACAGACTTTCATAACCTAAGAATAGCTCAGCTAGTTTGCATTGAAGCCCCTGTAGTTACTGAATAATAAACCTTAGTATGTAACAAGCCTGGGAATTTAAGATGTTAACATGTCTAGGAAAACTCCCTTCTGATGATGTATCTTGAAGGTAGGAGGAACTTTGGAAAACTTACAGCTGCTCTGGGGCGGATTTTTGGGGTCTGTTTAAAATGGTTAGTTTTTTAGATTCCATGTGTCGAACACAAAGCCCATGGGCCAAGTAAAGCCCACAACACAGTCCTGCAAAATTATTTCAATTTTTTATGCTTATTGGCCCACTTCACCCAACAGGTACACTACAGTCTGCAGCATACACTGCAACATAGTGTGCATTCTGGCCCCCCAAAAGCAATCCATGGGTCAGCGGTTACACAAAAAGAAAAGATGCCTGGTGCCTAGTTAAAAATAACTTAAAACTTACTTAAATACTTACTGTTTTTGAGTAAGTATTCAATGCCTATTGTGCTGTTGCAGTTTTGGTACATTTTCAATAGACAGTGGCCTGTTTGGCTCAAATGGCAAAAATGTCAAGTAAAAATGAAATAATAATAAAAACAAAGCTGGCCCACCGATTTTTGAGATTTTGAAACTTTTAGTGGTTGCTTGAAGCCCCTGTTTTAGATGGTGAATACAGATAGAAACTAGATAGCTAATGTTGCTTCTAGAAAGGTGATTATCTTATTCCTGTTATGACAGCTGTCTTCAGATCATCATTTGAGAGAATGGGCTACTCGAATAATAGAAATGACTGTACAGGTTAGCATCAACAACAAGCTAAGAGCTTGTTAAGGTAAAGTAAGCAAGTAAGGCTGGCAATGTAGACATTTTACCTCAGTTCAGCCTCGTTTTCTGGCTGAAAGGATAAAAAACCTTGCCTCTGGCATCCAAGCTCTGACGAATAAAGAGAGAATTGCTGTTTTCTTAACTATTTTGTTCCAAGAATATAGATACATCAAAGCTAGCTTGGTTGTTTTTCTGTCTTAGAAAGGATTGGTTGGTGCTACAAGGATTCCCAGTGGTTGTATGATGCATTTGTGTAATGCATGCTGGGAACTGTAGTGAGGGAACACTGATGAAGGAAACATGACGATATATCATGAATTCTGTCAAACCGATGAGGCTGAGGGATACAGTGCTGCACTTACTGAGCGCTCAAGATGACAAATAGCACAATAAACGCTTGTCTTATTTTTTTGACAGCTTTCATTGTTGCTAGGTGACTTTGCTGCTCAGCTAATTTTGCAGCGACTATCATTAGAAAAGTAGAGTTTTAATCTGTTTCTAGTTGGTGGAAGTTCTTCACAGTAGTGGTGACAGGAACCAGACGTCAGAGCCTGAAAGCTCCCTCAGATTTATTTGTTTTAAATAATTTGGTTATGAATATACAGCCTGATGCCTGAGACATTGTTTTATGACAGCTTTGTCATAAGGTTTTGGTCTTAAACACACACATACACACACATTTTCTAAGCCGCTTCTCCCTCAGGGTCATGGGGGGTGCTGGAGTCTATCCCAGCGGACATCAGGCAGAAAGCAGGATTCACCCTGGGCAGGTCACCAGTCCATCGCAGGGCAAACAGACAGACACAATCACACCTAGCATGTCCAATTTGCCTGACTGCATGTCTTTGGACTGTGGGAGGAAACTGGAGAACCTGGAGGAAACCCACGTAGACATGGGGAGAACATGCAAACTCCACACAGAGTGGACAGCGGTCGCCTGGCCGGGGAATCGAACCCAGGCGCTTCTTGCTGAGAGGCGACAGCGCTGCCCACCGCGCCGCCACGGTCTTAAACACATTTTTAAAGATAAATAAATCTTATTTTCAGCTATGAAGATGCTATTCTTCAACATTCTAGCACTGTGAACTATCCAATACTAATGATCTGTGTGGACTAATGACTCGGTTGGTCATTAATAACACTCCTCCTGCCCTCTAATCCTTCCAGCGTTTCAGCGCTGACCCTTCCCTCCATCCCCAACATCACACTGCTTTTGCTGTAGCACAAATCCTTTTTCCACCAATGCTGAAGGCTAATCTCTTCTCATTCTCTCTCTATTCATTCCCAATTCCTCTCCCTTTCTCATCCCTCAATCCTTTTCTCTTCAGACTAATTAGATCTCTCTCCCCAGACGCCCCCCGACCCGTCCAGCCTCGGACAAAAGCGAAGGCTACAGGATGGCTCTCCTCTTGCTCTCAACAAACACGAGAAGAAAACAGTAACCAGGAAGCACCGCCTAAACAGGGAACAAATGAAAGCTGAAGGGAATCGCGATGTTTATGGGAAGCGAAAGAGGAACCGAAGCCGCGAAGCCACAGAAAAGAAAGTGTTTGATGGCTAAAGAGTCCACAAATCATGAACGCTTTTCAAAACAACGAGCAAACGTGATGGGCCGCCGCCCTGGAAGCCAGAAAACAATTTGTCTCGCAGAGAAGAGACAGTAAAACATAGAGGAGTGCTGAAGTCTCTGTGTTGATGCAAGACAAATGCCAATCATGTTTATAACTCATGTACACAAGCTTCATATTCTGTATGCAAGCTGGGGGCAAAGAGTTCAGCCATGCTGGACAAGCAGGAGAGCCACATGTGCATAGAAAACCATGTATAAGGTCAGGTCCGAGGACAGCTAGGCTTCTTTTGAGACACGAACGGGTTACCTTTGAATTAAGAGTGAAATCCTCCTGGAAAGATTTGTTTAGCATTAAAATAACACATGAAATGTATTAACAACATCATAAAAAACATAAGGGCACATTTTCAGGGTTTAGCGTGTGCGTTTATTACAGCTTCTGCTCTTCACAGGATAATTGTTTTCAGTTTTTCAGGAATCTGTGGGGATGTTGTGAACGTTTTCTTTTGTTTTCAATACTAAACAGAACAAAATGTACAATGACAACACAGATACAAATACATGCTTTCCATCCGAACTCCCCCCGTCCACCCCCACCCTCCCATCTACCCACCCCCAGTTGGAAAATGAACACAACAATTAACACAGAAACAAAAGATAAACACTATAAATCTACAATATGAATCTACAGTAGTTTAGTATGTCTGTATACATAGATACATGCACTTTCATTACAGTATGAGTACTGTACATCCCTAATTTACCATTTTTAATCGCTTTACTCATGCATTAATGTAACTAGCCAGAATGTCCCATTTTTGGATTGTTCAAGCCTTAGCATTGTGTATTCTAGCAGTAGAGTAGCTCCATCATAACTATGTCATGAAAATAAAATAACCACTTTCTACTATGCAACATTTGAAGGGGCGCCCAGTGCTGAACAGTTTTTTTGCTGCGGTCAATCCAGCAAACATAATTTTCCAGTATTTCTCGTTGAGCTGTAGTTGTGAATCGGCATGAAGAAGCAAAAAAATAAATAAATAAATGGTTGAAGGGGAAAGTCCTTTCCTATAAGTTTCGAGAGTATAGAAGGCACCCTCTTCCAAAATGATTAGACCCCTGGACAATCCCAAACCATATTTTTCAAAGAACCAGGTACCAGAAATCTTTAAGGACGGTATGTTTGTGCACACATCCAAAGTTCAGTCTTAGAAGTTGTTCACATTCCTGCTTCTCTGTATTAAAGTGTCCGCTATTCTGAGAACAGCATCAGCTTTTTTTTTTTTTTTTTTTTTTTTGACATGCAAATGTCCTTCCCTTTCTCAGTAAGGCTAACCCTCCCAACCCCCACCCCGGCCCATAATGCCGCACTGTCTTTTCACACACTCTTAAGAAAAGATGGTTCTACAAGGGTTCTTTAGTAAAGACAGCACTATGGACACTCAAAGAAGCATTTGCATTTACTGATGGAGAATGTGTTGTATATGGCTTTATGCAAACATTTTGAGCTCTATGTACAAGCTTAACATTACAACAATAGCCTTTTTGGTGCTATATAGAACCATTTCAGAAAGGTGCTATATCATATGAATGCAAATGGTTCTTTGAGCATTCATGGTTCTATATAGAACTATTGTGTTTACTAAAGAACCCTTGAAGAACCATCTTTTGAAGAACCATCATTTAAAGATTGCAGATGAAGAATGGGTGTGGATGCTTTCAGACCTGAAGCAGCTTGATTTTCTCCTCTCTCAAAGATGAAAGCTGTAAGTGCTGTTCATCTGAAGCGGCCAGTTTTGGTGTCTACCAGGTCTCCCAGGTGGTTGTTAGAAGTCTTATTTTCTCTAAGTAGTTAAGTTATAACTGGATTTTGGGGGGAGAAACATGCCTGAGACCCCTCCTTCGTCCAATCTAACACCCTTTAGATTCACAACCTGAACTTCTGTTCCTGTGTTCGCAATCCCCACCACCACCTCATCTCCTCCATGTTCCTCAGGCCTACATCAGTCCTACTACAGGAATGAGGGGGTCTGGCCTTCTAGCTAAAGGCAGAAGCCACCCAGAACTCCAGCCCATGTTTTCTAAGAACCCTTACCCCTTCCCTTAATCCGTCGTCCCTAATATACATATTTTTCTTTGCCCTTTCCTTTCCTGATGCAGGTGAATGATCTAATCTCCTCAGAAATACCTCCTGAAAATTTTGTAACTCATACTAAATGACAGTTTGGTTGGAAACTAAATAAAAGAAGGGTGGTCTCTGACTTTCACACAGTACAATTTGTCTAAATCTTGGTATATTTAACTACAATTTTTGTTTATGTAGCTGAATAACTTTAATATTTTAGACTTATTTAACTTCACTATACTCAGCTTCATGTTCATGTAAGTGCCTTCCTTTGTATGAAGAGCAGGTTTTCAGTAATGATTGACTATGTTTTCTTTTCCAAACTATTGCTAAAAGCTCATATTGAAACTCCGGTTTAAACACCTGAGTGCTGTCGAATGCTGACAATACAACAATGGGATGAAATGTGCAGGCTTTGGCTTTATTCCCACGATACTTACAGCTGCCTCACTGTACGTTCATTTTGTCTCAATGGATTCAGCAGAAGATTGTTTTAACCCAACTTTTGCTCACAGATGTTTGTCCCTGACAGGCTCGGAATGCATATGCACTGGCACTGATCTTCAGTACGTTGGCACAGAAACGTCCGCCTTGAAAGTGAAACTTCTCTTGAGTTTCTCAGGGGCTGAATTTAGTGGAATGGAAATTTGGTGCCAATAAAAGGAGTCAGTTCTTGCTGGCTCTTCCGTTCAAATAGGATGTTCTGGTTTCAGCTCAGTGTGATGGTTAAAAGAACCATAAAAGAATAGGGCTCATTTTTGTTCTTTCCGTTTTTATATCCCTGCTGTTTGTCTTTTTGGGATGTTCCTGGAATCAGGAACGCAGCATTGAAAATAATAAAATAAGGCAACAAGCTTTGAGAAGCTGTGCGTTGCTGTGGTTTTACCAATTTATTATAATAAAAATGCAGTGACATTCAATAAATAATTGATCATATCGAGATAATATATTCAACCAAGCAATATACACTCACCAGTCACTTTATTAGGTATTTATCAGTTGCTTGCTAACACAAATAGCTAATCAGCCAATCACACGGCCACAACTCAATGCATTTAGGCATGTAGAGGTGGTCAAGACAACCTGCTGAAGTGCAGACCGAGCATCAGAACGGGGAAGAAAGGGGATTTAAGGGGCTTTGAACGTGGCGTGGTTGTTGGTGCCAGACGGGCTGGTCTGAGTATTTCAGAAACTGCTGATCTGCTGGGATTTTCACGCACAACCATCTCTAGGGTTTACAGAGAACGGTCCGAATAAGAGGAAATATCCAGTGAGCGGTCAGTTGTGTGGACGAAAATGCCTTGTTGATGTGAGAGGTCAGAGGAGAACGGGCAGACTGGTTCCAGATGATAGAAAGGCAACAGGAACTCAAATAACCAACCAGAATCTCTGAGGAACGTTTCCAACACCTTGTTTGAAAGTCTGCCATGAAGAATTAAGGCAGTTCTGAAGGCAAAAGGGGGTCCAACCTTTTACTAGCACCCAATAAAGTGGCAGGTGAGTGTAGTTTCTTAAATAAGCATTCCAGGAGTGTCACTCAGTCTCATCAGCCTCATCAGTTTGATACAATTCATAATCCTATTATGCAAATACATAATCTGGGGCAGTCGTGGGCTGGAGGTTAGGGAACCAGCCTTGTGACCGGAAGGGCGCCGGTTCAATCCTCAGAGCTGACAACACATGACTGAGGTGTCCTTGAGCAAGACACCTAACCCCCAACTGCTCCCTGGGTGCTGTGGATTGGGCTGCCCACCACTCCAGGCAAGTGTGCTCACTGCCCCCTAGTGTGTGTGTGCTCACTAGTGTGTATGTGGTGTTTCACTTCATGGATGGGTTAAATGCAGAGGTAGAATTTCCCCATTGTGGGACTAATAAGGGTCTCTTTATTCAAACTATTATAAATCCGTGTGGTGTCAACCATTCCTAACTGCTAGCCTAGCTTTTCAGCTACAGACTAATAAATACAACCAAGCGAGTGTACGTCTGATCTTGATCATCAAAAAAATCATAAATGCAGCAGCAATTATATCTTTATTCAGTACAAAATGAACACCATAGGTGAGGTTTAACCCCTTTAGCTGAAGATAAAAGACAAAATTAGGTCAAGTACTTAGACAAGCAGCTACCTTACTAACGTAGCTTTTAGCTTGTCGTCCTCCTCATTTAAGTGGTTTGAGTAATCCATTCTCTCCATTGTAATGGTGATCCGAGAACAGGTACCACAATACAGCATCCTAGCTGTAATGTCGGCTAGCAAGGTTCCTTCTGTGTTCACCAGCTAAGGAAAAAAAAAAAAACAGCCTGCTTTCAAAAATCCACACCAAAGTGGTTGTAGGTTTTCCTCCCACTTTCGGAAGGGAGTTTTCCAAGTTTCCAAATGGAAAATCTCATTCTGTAAACTACTGCAAACCACTGCAGGACTCAGTAAGCATGTTTACAACAGATATAACAATGGTGACATCTTTCAGGTTGGACTGAGCTTATCTTCAAGAATACATACATAAATTTCCTTTGAACAGTATAGATTTTTTACTTGCTACATTAATACAGACTTCAAGCGGTCACAAACTATAAAGCCAAAAGTGTGTGGAGTTCAGGTGTTTCAGCCACATGCACTGCTAACAGGTATATAAAAATCATGCACATATCCATTCAATCTCCATAGACAAACAATTGCAATAGAATGGGATGTACTTTAATAAGAAGTCAGGTCATGAAATTTCTGCCCTGCTAGATCTGCCCTGGTCAACTGTAAGTGTTATTATAGTGAAATGGAAGCTTCTAGAAGCAACTATATCTCAGCCACAAAGCGGTAGACCACGCAAACTCAGTGCTGGACCGCAATGCTTGTTGAAATCATCTATTGCATCAATCACTACAGAGCTCCAAACTGCCTCTGGAAGCAGAATCAGGACAAGAACTGTGCATTGAGAGCTTCATGACATGGGTTTATATGGCTGAGCAGTTGCATACAAGCCTAAAGCACTATGCATAAGGCCAACTGTTGGCTGGAGCGGTGTAAAACATGCATGGCATTGGACTCCACTTCACTCTGGCAGTCCGATGGATGAATCTGAGTTTGGCAGATGCCATGAGAAAACAAACCAACGGAAAGTTTGGGCGAGGAGGGATAATGCGCCTGTGTCTCAGGGTTTAAGCTTGCCCCTTTAGTGTTAGTGAAGGACAATGTTAATGTTACAGCATACAAAGACATTTTAGACATTTACATGCTTCCAACATTGTGGCGGTCTGTATTAATGCCCATGATTTTGGAATGAGATATCCGACGAGCTCATTTAGTTCTGATGGTCAGGTGTCCAAATACTTTTGGCCATGCAGTGCCTGTGCATATTAGGTATTTTGCAGTGGCTTTAAGTGTGATTAGGAGATTTTATAACCGGGACTGTGCCTTCTTTAATAACCATTATATAAACGCTAGCTGAAAAGCGTTCTTTCTATTGATGCTATGCCTTCGAACACATGCAAACTGAACTGACGCATTAGGGTAATACATATATTATGTAGGATACAGAGTGCATGAGGTCATCTTATCTTACTAGAACATGCAGTATTTCTGAAGATGGGAAATTAAACATCGTGACCTCTTTGTGACCAGAGAATGACTTTTAATCTTACGCTGTTCAATCCTCTTTATGGCCGCTGTAGAAATCCACAAAATAAAAGCAGTAAAGATGTTTATCTCAGTTTGCTGGAACGGCTTTGCAGCCAACTCTCAAAAGGCCTGAGCGGAAAATACTGATACGCTAAATCTTGCACTAACCTTGTGATTGGAGTTCCATTACACAGTGTTTTAATCATCATCATTTATCAGATAGAGTGTTTTCTCTCTCTAAGAATAAAAAAAAACTGGTGTACTCTGATCCACCAGAAAGGTTCATCTTAATTAAACGCAGCTGTGGAGATATCAGGCGACCAGGAGAGGGAAAAGGGGAGGAAAGGAAGGAAGACAGAAGGAAAGAAACAAAACAAAGGAACAAGGACAGACTAAAGTATTCTTGTCTTCAAGCTCTGTTGAGATGTTTCAAAACTGTGGGAATCTCCTACTTCTCATCTCTTAAGCTGTAAAGTGCTCATACCCTACTTTTGGGTTCTGAGGTCAGTTTATGACGTCTGTGTGGGTTTATGTACTAAATACATTTGTAATTAACCTTTTTAGTTTCCAACCTTTCCAAAGTTTCCAACCTTTTTTTATACGTTACAATTAAACAGGCTTTTTTCTGGGACCATGCTTTAATACTGATATTCCACTGCTGTCCAATGAAAACCATGTATCTTGTTTTTTTTTTTTGCGATTTTTACTTTTCTGCATTGTTTGAGCTCAACTGTCAAATTTCATAATGATTGGACCAATAGAAATGCTCCAAAACTGCTCAGCATACAATCTCTTTCCATTAACTCCATTAACATTGAAGGTAACATTGAGTTTGCCCTCTTCTGTGAAGTTACTACTTGGGAGATATCTGTTGTTCTTTGGACAGCAGCGATATGTAAATGTCCTCTGCTCTGATTGGCTGCCCTGCGTTACGCTTCATTCGAAAAGCAGCTGGAACACTTCTTTTCATTTCAGCATGAATAGGTGGAGCTAAACTGCTGCGGCCTCAATAAGCCTCAGTATGTTAATGCATGGTTTTCAATGACATCACGAGAACAATGAATTTAAAACGAGCAGCTTCATTTCCATCCACGGACTGGAAGCTCTGAGAGTAAAGCTTTCACTTATTTTAAAGCATGAGGAATGTTTTTCACCTAATGATCCCTTCAAATGGTCATATTTTCAAGACCACGACCCACCACCATTCCTATAACTGACCTCCACTCAGAAACTCAGGCTGGAAAACTCTGGATCTGCAGGAAATGATCCAAAAACCCACCACTGAGACAAACATTCGGCCTAGCTTTGCTCTTTTGTGCAGCTCAGTTATAGAATGCAGAGCACAGAAGTGAAGAACTGCAGGCAGTTCAAAAGACTGGTTTTGCTCTGTTTGGTGGTCTTGACAAAACATGTGATGCAGTCTGAGGTCTGAATAACGTGCGACTTATTTTGCCGCTGGAGAGAAATCACATTAGTTCAAATCATGTCAGTAATCTAAGTATACAAGCTGTCTAGAAGCAGTAAGGCAAGGAGACTGAAAGTGTAGAGATTTCCCTCTATATACTACATCACTGCTCATAAAACAAAACCTATTTCTCCGAAATGCTAAAATTTTAGGAGAAGGGGAAAAACTGAAGAAAGAAATTTGTTCATGGTTAGGCATTCTGATGCATCAGCCAGCAGACGTTCACTTTGGATCATATTTTCATTCACGTTCGCACCTGCGTAAATGTGATGTGGCTATAAACGTGATTTGATTTGATTTTTGACCTGAATGACTGACAGCTTTCATAAAATTTTGCTAATTGTTATCAATTGGAATGAGGTAAAATGAGGTCAAACTGAGGAAATTCCACCCATTTTTCAACATTTCCTAAATTTCTTCATAATAAAGTTGGTGTGTTAATGTAGTCATTCAGAGTGGTTGGTGTGAAATACTCCATTCTTAAGAAACGTACCAAATCACAATTGTTCACAGTGGTGATAGGAACCAGGCGTCTGAACAGTCTAATGCCTTTAAAGGCTCCCTTACAGAAACAAATACAAAACGGTTGAATATGCAGCTGAGCCGTTTTTTTATTACAATTTTACAAGCTTTTGGCCTAAAACACTTATGTGTGTATATATTAATCTATTAATTAATAGTAATAGAAGTAATAGAAGTACGTGCTGGATGTAAGGAAAAATAGCCCCCAAAGAAACCTTACTGTCTCACTTATCGCTCTTTTACCATCAATCACATTACTTATCGCTGCTGTCAGAACAAAACCTCGTATCTCCAAAATGGTGACTTTCCAGGAGAAGGAAAAAACCTACTGTACTTTCAATGGAAGTCAATGGAACCGGACTTTTTCCCAAGTCATTTTGGGCCGTTTCTTTTGGTCCATTCATCATGAAATTTACACACAATGTAAAAGACAACAGGCATTTTAAAATCATTTGAAAAACTGGAAAACGACAAAAATGGAGATACGAGGTTTTGTTCCGACAGCAGCGATATAAGAATGTGTAGGTTGACTGGTGTTTTTTTTTAATGGTAAATAAAATGGCTGTATTTGTGTCGCAGAGATCATGACCCCTGGTTCCTATCACCACCAATGTGTAGAACCATCAAGGTTCGTCAACTCTGACTCATTTCATATCAGACCACTCTGAACACTCTGAATAAATTTGTTTACATTTCAAAAACTGGATTTAGAGGTTTTTGAAAAATGAGTTCCACTTTAATGTGAGGCTTTAATCAATGCGGATAAACGGCTTTTCTGCTGAGGAAATTGTTAGAAGAGTGAAGTATGCCGATTAATCACAGAGGTCGCTTTGGGAAAAATTATATAACCAACACGTTGGAACAAAACTTCGTATCTCCACTTTTGTCGTTTTTCTGTTTTGGGCATAATTTGAAAATGCCTATTGCTCTTCATATTGTGTGTAAATTCTATGAAGCATGGACCAAAAGAAACGGCCCAAAATGACTTGGAAAAACGTCTGGTTCCATTGACTTCCATTAAAAGTAAAGTGTGTTTTTTCCTTCTCCTGTAAAGTTACCGTTTTGGAGATATGAGGTTTTCTCCCGACAACAGTGATATGCATTTGTGTTTGTGGTTTTACAGCATTTATATCTGCAGTGTGGGTTTCACATGCGCACGTGAGAGACGAGACACACAGAGACTGAAAGAGCAGAAGACAGAGAGAGAGTGGGGGAAAAAACAGGAAATAGTTGTTCCAGTGACAGAGAAGAGCATGAATGACAAAAGGAGAAGGGGAGAAAATGTTTTCAACAGATGTAGGAATGAGATTCGTCAGCATTTTCACAAAGAACTGAATCACTGTAATATGATTTATTGGAAAAGTCATCTGATGCAAGCTGAAATAAGTGCCTTTCTTACAGCGCTACAACACCACTCATCCTGCAGGCCCACTCCGAGTTTTGCTGCTTTGACCCTAACATCGCTCTGAGTGTCTATAGGACTATTCAGATGAGGTTCATTTTGCAAGGGGAGGTTGGGGAGGGGGTTTGCGTTCCACAGGAACTTTATTCCCGTCCGAATCTGCCATGTCAGTCATTTCTACTGCAATCAGATTCTAGGTAAAAGCTACAAACCTCCAACAAAATAATCTTTAGTAATAATCTCAGGTCATATCAATCTCACACTATAAACTGTGGAAATAACCCCAGGTTATATTAATCCCACCCTATAAAAGAAACCATGTAAGTAATCCCGGTTATATTAATCCTAGGGATGCATGATGATGTTGGATGTTTTTCAAAAATCTGTGCCATTGGGCCAATCACATCACTCAATGTAGTAGAATTTTGGGATGTTGCACGACGCGGCACATCTGGTGTGTAGTGGCCTTTACAGAAGTCAGTTTTGCGTGCCCAAGGTGCAAAGATGTGTACACATAGAATAATGGGCATCTGCATTGGCAGATATGTGCTTGTAAAATATTGGGTATTGGCGTCAGCCCTGAATTCCCATTTAAACTGCCAGCTTATATTAATCCTATACCACAGAACAAGCTGTAGAAATAAGCTCAGGCTATATTAGGCTGCATTGCTCTTGTGCTACAAAATGAATCATAGAAATGACCCCAGGTTACATTAATCCTATGCTATAAAAGAAACCATAGGAATAACCCCAGTTTATATTAATACCATGCTATAGAACGAGGAATACAAATAACCCAGGTTCTATTAATCCTGTGCTAAAAAAAAATAACCATAGAAGTAAACACTGCTTGTATTAATCATAGGTATTCCTGATGATGCTGGAATCATATCTGTATTGACTGTTTTTTAAAATATCGTTGGCTTTGGGCTGACCAGGTCACATAGTGCTGCTATAGCCAGGTTCATGTTCGTTTTTACTGTATACTGTAGTCTTTCAAAGATGAAAGCTTTCAGTGCTGTTTATCTGATGGGGACAGTTTTGGTGTCGACCAGGTCTTCCAGGTGGTTGTTAGGAGTCCCAATTCTTTGTATGTTTTAACATTTTTGGAGGCTCCTGTTTTTTTTTTCTTTCTTTTTGCTTATGCAAGTGGATTGTCTTATTTCTCCTGAGAAATGCCTCTCAAGAAATAGACGAATGTGAATGAATAACTTTTGAGTGGAAAGTAATCAAATGAAGGACAGTCTCTTTTGCGCAGTACTGTACCAATTATATGATATATGCAGTACACTATTGTTACTACCTATACTGGGGACTGGGGGCAGTCATTGGCATTGGGCTGACCATGTCACATAGTGCTGCTATAGCCAGGTTCATGTTCGTTTTTACTGTATACTCACATAAATTGAATGAAATTAAGAAGTTCAGTATCACTGATCACACTTGGTATCAGTTTACTACCTTGTCACAGACTGTCGTCCAGCTGAAAAAGGCTAGGCTAGTAACAGATGTAATAGATGTACCAGCCTATTCACTCTCATGTAATTACACAAGGGTAATAACAATATATGTAACTACACTTGTAATTAGACTGGAACATCATTTCCAGCAGTGAAAAGAAGCATTTGATAACTTACATTAAGACATTATTGACACTGCATCTGCCAGCTTTCCGAACATTTAGCCAGCATTTAGGTTGCCAGTGCCATGACACTAATCCGTTTCAGCTTCAAACCGTTCCGTAATGTGACAGAACAACAGACGTCCCCTTACCTTACGATGCATCCTCTGTGACATTAATTAAATGTGTTGCATTAAACCCAGAGCAACGTCTATATTACCACTGCATTATTACACAGTACCTACATATCAACTACAAGGACCTGTCCACTTATTTTGAAGTGCAACTTTAACACCGTTAGCACTACGGGCAAGTTCCTGTGTAGAAGATGCACTTGTGAATTTACATTAAGCAAAACTGAAGTTGATACACGTGCTTAATTACACAGGCTGCACTTCTGTAATCCATCATAACGTTGGCTTAAACATCAGTAGTTACAGTGTTGTTGTATGTGTTATTCATGTGTAACTACATAGTTATTAGAGACACTTCATATAAACTGGGACCATGTAATCTACGATCATCTACATTATTTATAGGATTAACAGAAACTAGGATTACTTCATTGTGTAGCATAGGATTAATTAGAGATGCATCGTTATGGGAATCCAGGGCAGGTGCCGATATTCGGTATTGATGCCGATGTTCAGTATTGATATTAATCCTATGCTTGCTCAAAAATCAATCACCTTTTCCAGTTTGCTGTATCTTTGAACATAAAAATAAACAAAAACAGCACAGAGGAACCACATTCAAGGCTAAAATAGCCGTTTTTCGCTTCACCAAAAGAGTTAAAAGTTGCTGAGAAAACCGAACGCAGTTTGCTGTCAACACTAAGTGCAGGAATGTGATGCAGGGGCCACTGAGGATCAACGGCGAATGGGTGTAGGTCCGCAAAGTGTCCAGTGATCTTTGGGTGTGTGTGTGTTTGGAATCCGTCTTTCTGACACTGTTCCAGAAAGAGGGGGCGTACGACATATTAAACACATTCCAAATGACTCCAATTGTTTTTGTGTGTCGTCCAACCCCGTAGGAAACATATTCAATGTGTATGTGTGTAAGAGCGAGAGTGTGTGGGTGTGTTGACTCGTCCAGCCCCTCTGTGATTGCACTGCATGTGTGAAATACGCAGCTTCGGAAGATTTAAGGATTGTGTGTGTACACGTGTATGTTTTTGTACATTGTCAGGACAGAACTGACCTGACTTTGTTTTGGATCACAGCACGACTGAAAGTTACACAGAGGACTCAAATGACACTTTTCAGTATTCACTGTGTCCATTCTGTACCTTTATTACTTCCATCATTTCAGGAGACTTACTTTTCTGCAGCCACACCTCCAAAGTTCAGTCGTGGAACTAAACACGCTCAGTGAATTTGAGGTCTGCTGGCAGAACTAACGGCCTCTTTATTTAATTTCTCCTCTCTTTTTTGTCTAACTTCCTTTTCTCAGTAACAACTTCTTATTTTTGTTAGATCTGAGGCAAGGCTGGAGCTCGATTTTCACCTCCCTCTTTCAAAGATGAAAGCTTTTCGTGCTGTTTATCTGATGGGGACAGTTTTGGTGTCGACCAGGTTTTCCAGGTGGTTGTTAGGAGTCTCAATTCTTTGTATGTTTTAACATTTTTGGAAGCTCCTGTTTTTTTTCACTTTCTTTTTGCTTATGCAAGTGGATTATCTTATTTCTCCTGAGAAATGCCTCTCAAGAAATGAATAACTTTTGAGTGGAAAGTAATCAAATGAAGGACAGTCTCTTTTGCGCAGTACTGTACCAATTATATAATATATGCAGTACACTATTGTTACTACATGTACTGGGGACTGGGGGCAGTCGTGGGCTGGAGGTCAGGGAACCAGCCTCATGACTGGAAGGTCGCCAGTTTGATCCCCAGAGCCGACAGCACATGACTGAGGTGTCCTTGAGCAAGACACCTAACCCCCAGCTGCTCCCCGGGCGCTGCAGATTGGGCTGCCCACCGCTCCGGGCAAGTGTGCTCACTGGCCCTAGTGTTTGTGTTCACTAGTGTGCATGTGGTGTTTCACTGAATGGATGGGTTAAATGCGGAGGTGAAATTTCCCCGTTGTGGGACTAATAAGGGTCACTTAATCTTAATCTACATCACTGTTGTCAGAACAAAACCTTGTATCTCCAAAATGGCAACTTTACAGGAGAAGAGAAAAACACATTTTACTTTTAATATAAGTCAATGGAACCAGACTTCTTTCCAAGGATTGTCTGGGCTGTTTCTTTTGGTCCTTTCTTCATGACATTTACACACAGTATACAGGGCATAAGGCATTTTAAAATTATGCCAGAAAACTCAAAAACAGCGGGAATGAAGATGTAAGGTTTGCTCTGACAACAGTGATATATGTAAGTAATAGTGTCCCATATGTCATATTTGTATATACAGGTATTGACGTTGTACGAAACCAGTGTGTGTCTCTCCGTGTGTGTGAAGGCTTTACAGGGTCAAACTGAAAAGAAAAAAAAATACAAAAAAACCCAACAACAATAAATAACCATACATTCACATTAGAGATATGGCCCAGTGGACAGGGTGGGAGTCTCTTCCATGTTCTGTTCCTTATTAAACTCCCCTCGTGTGCATTTAGAACCGACATTTCAGCTGCATTGCTAATGACACCTTCCGCTTCGCCCTGGGAATACTCATTCAACGGCCAGCGAATTCATATTTCAAACCCCCATAGACAATAACAGAGGCTAAAAATCTGTGAGCGTTGATGCAAAACACACTTGCAGACACACTCAGGCCTCCATACAGGCTCCAGAGAGGGTGTGTGTGTATGTGAGGGAGGGGAGTTTTAGGAGCATTGAGGTCTGGGATTGTCCACATCTGGTGTTCGTTATCAGGGAGAGAGGGAGAGGGAAGGGAAAAGGATGGAATAACATCTGACTGATCTCTGGAGGAAATCCAAAGGCCTCTGCAGGCAAGACACAGTCATGAATAATATATCAATATAGACCCAGATACATTTAAAATCTGTTTTCTTTCATTCTTTCTTCAGAGTAACATGTTTAGCAGACTGTTTGGAGACAACTGCCGAGGATTAAGTCTAGTCTTGCAATGAGTTGCATTAAGAAAAGTGATTCACCATTGAAAATCCCATTTAGTCCAGGCTTAATCATAATCCGGGCCTGGGAAACTGACCTATAGAGTATAAGGTTTTTATTTTTTTCTCACAAGCAAACTCAGCTGCCCTTTCCATCATGAGAACATGTCAAGATGAATGGACTAATAGAAGTGATTCAATCAAACCTCCTTACATTAGCTTTAGTGCTCTGGACCAATTACAGTAGACACAATTTGAAAATGAAGTGGAAAAAAAAATCTTTAGGGTCAAATTTAGCCAATAAAACATTTTGTGATTAATCGTGATTAATCGTGATTAATTGCATATAGTTTATATGTAAAATTTGACCTTGAAAAACATTTACTGCACATTGTGAAGTACAATTACTGTTTACGCTCTGAATTTGACAAATTAGGAAAACACAATAAAACCAATAAAACAAAAAATGTGGCAAAAGTTTTGGCACATTTTAAACGTGATGTTTGATTTTTTTCCAGTATGTTAAATTCAGAAAAAACTAACTAATAAATAAATAAATAAAAATAAACACAAAAATTTGCAGAAAACGCCTCATTCAAGTTTAAGTATGCGCTTTTAGTCTGATGCGGTGATGCTACGGCTGCTTCATTAGGCCAGCCAGCCGAGCATGCTGCCAAACACTCACTTGGGTTTAGAGGGGCTGTAACACCGTTAGAGTGGAAATGTTAACTGCGCCGTCGGACGAGGAGTCGAGCACATTTTTAAGCCAGTCTGCACTGACATGTAAAAAAGATTGATGGAGAATTGGGATGACTAGGGAAGTGTGGTATTTAGACTGCAATGAGGACCAGCTGGACAACACAGGAAAGAATAATAGAGAGCCACTGAGTCACTAGAGAGAGGGAAATATCTGCAGATCTGCATTGTGCTAAAATCCTAGCTCAGCATTAAGGCTGCCTCATAGCACAGCAAAGCCCATCGATTTATCCTTCGCAACAAAACCACGTCATTTCAGTTATGAAATGAAGGATAATCAAATAATGAAACTCTAACCAGTTTGTACATGCAGGGTGTAACAGGGAGTGAGGGGGCGGACGCATATGCGGAGATAAGCGAGATTTATTAAGGGTCATCGTCGAAACAGTCCAGGTTCAAGGAGCCAATAAGGAGAGATCGGGGAGCAGACATGACAGACACCAGAATTCAATAGAACAAGCAGAACAGAACAAACAGAACATCCAACAGAGCAGATAGCAAACAACCAACATACGTCAAACAGAGATTCAAACAAAGCAAACAAAGACCAGTCAAGACAAGGGGCAAACACAGGGCTTATAAAACAGGGATAACGAGGGACAGGTGTAAACAATCAGGGGCGGAGTCAACAAACAAGTGGGCCGAACCAAAAACAAACGCACATGGGGTGGGAGGAGCCAATTGTGACACAGGGGGCATGCTGTCTATGACATGAAACTTTTGCAGAGCTTTATTTAGTCGTCTTTCAATTTTTGAGGAACTTCAAGCAGTTCAACATTAACTGAGCATAAAGTCCTTACAAGACAATGCTGCAAAAAGCCGGACCTGAAACTGACCCGGCTGAATGTGGAACTATCTACTACTATCTACCTCACTTCAAAATCTATTTGCTCCACATGTAGATACATTCGGTGATATTCATTAGTTACTCAATCAAGCTTCAAGACTAATGAAGCTCATACAATCATGTCCACAACTATTTATTTGTTGTTATTTTAGCTGTCTACCAGTGCTTTTTGGATAAATGATGAATATGAGCTCAAAGTGGAAAAGTTCAGCCTTCATTTAAGATGAGGTGAGTTTCCATACATAGCCCCCATCTTCCTTTAGGTTCTCAAAAGTAATGGGACTAAACAATTATCGATTCAATTTTGAGTTTTAATACTTAGTTGCGATACCTTTACCTATCGCGAGTGCAATGCATGCTTGATTCTATTGAGGTCAGGTGATTACTTGGCCTTAAAAACATCTTGGGTTGTTTTTGCAGTATGCTTTAACGTATTATGCACTCTGTCCATCTGCACTGTGAAGCACTGTCCGCATAGATTTGAAGCATTTGTCTGAATCTAAGACAACACAGACAACTATACACATTGGAATTCACCCTGCTGCTTTTGTCAGTAGCCACATCATCAGTAAACACAAGGGAACCAGTTCCACCAGCAGCCAAACAAGCTCAGACCATGGCACTACCTCCACCATGCTTCACAGATGAGGTGGTGTGCTTTGGATCATGAGCAGTTCCTTCCCTTCTCCATACTCTTCTTTTTCTACTATTCTGGTACAAACTGATCTTGTTTTCCTGTTTTGGAGGCTTAACAATGTTATGCATCTTGGAATAAACCCTCTGATGAAGTCCTTCCTTGACTGTTGACTGTGAAATAGATACACCTGCCTCCTGGAGGGTGTTTTTGGTCTGGTCAGCTGTTGTGAAGAGGTTTTTCTTTGTGAAGAGGTTTTTATTTACCAAATAACCGAATGTCTTTTGGGTTTTTCAGCCAATAATGGCTTGCTTGGCTGGCAGTGAAGCTCTTTGGACTTCATATAGATAGATAGATAGATAGATAGATAGATAGATAGATAGATAGATAGATAGATAGATAGATAGATAGATAGATAGATAGATAGATAGATAGATAGATGCCACACTAGAAATCAGTTCGGGTCCTTTTTTATCTGGTTACTTATAATTAATATAATGAGGGAATAACACACCTGGCCATGAAACACCTGAGCGGTGAATGGCTGTATTTCCTTCACTGTTCACTTAATTTGCATGTAAATAGCCTCAAATTGAAACTGAAAGTATGAGCTTATATTGAGTTTTTAATTCCAACTCTGATATGTTGTTGTAGACAGCTCAAATAACTACAACTTTGTCAACGGCCAGATTTTTGGACCAGATTGTGTGTCACCAAATCACCACACACTTGCATGAAGCAGCATTGTAATCTCGAATAGTCTTGCTTGTTTGGTTTCTGGCAGTGCAGTGACATGCTGGTAGCTATAAAATTGGCCAAAGAACACAGTGGACCCAACATCCTGAGCGTTTTATGCCAGTTTCAGGTGCAAATATTTGTAAGAAACTTGTGCACTTGCCTAAATGAGCAGTTTATAGACCATTGGCATATTTCTTTCTCTCATTCACTGACATTTGATCACGGAAAACATAGGAGAATTGGCAAAAACTGGCAGAGATATTGGAAGCGTGGCTGATTACCTCTGGCCTAGCATGTCGTACAGTGTGGATGAGTCTATATTTACTAGCTAACACATTGTTGACGTACGAAGTACCAAATGCAGTCTAATAAATCCCCATTAGGTGTGCGGTAACCGATCACTGTACTGTGAAATCTTTCTCAACATATTTAACTGTTATCTTAAAACAGTCCTGGTGTCTCCTGTTTCTGATAAACTGCCCCCCAGACTGATCCAGTACGGATGGTCATAGTGTGTTTTTGTGCACCGGTGTGTCTGAAACAGCTGGCAGGCCCATCCGCACCTTCGATGAGGCCAGCTGATGATGAATAGCTGGACGAGGTCAGAAGTCACAGGCTTGGCTTCCTGGTATGTGAGCCAGGACCTCAGGATGGGCAGTTAGTGTGTGTATGTGTGTGTGTGTGTGTGTGTGTGTGCACATATGTGTATGTTTGTGATTAATGCCCCAGGTCAGGTTGGAAGTCACTGGGCTCTGGGTTTCACTAGCTCCCTCACAGGGAGTGTATGTAATTCTATGGGAAGCAGCTACTTTCAAGTAGTGATGCTGGAGTTCCAAAGCTGAAAACAGTTCAGCTCTGCAGAAAAACAATGACAGCTTTTTTATCATCTGGCCAACCAGGCTGCCATTCACAAGCCTGGCTGCACGCTCTGCTAACAGTAACAGTGTGTTTAAAGCTCAAAGACTGTAACAGGCTACTGCATGCATGTATTTAATTCTCCACTATAAAACGGTTATTTCATATAAAAAACCCACAAAGAATGAAAAAGATGTGAGTTGTGTGCATAATGTGTGAAAGAGTGTGTGCGATTTTGCCTTTAAAAGTAACTTGTAGCCAAAATCACCTGGTCTGTTATAGCATAGCCTATAGAATAGCCTAAAATGACCATGATTGCTTTTTCACGGAAGCCACAAAATGCAATTTCTGCCCGTTTTGAAGGTCCCTCAGTTTTTACACCATATATAATTGGTAATGTTTACTTGAAGGGTGTGAACATTACGCATTCATAACATCTTACATAAATACTTCATAACATGTTAATGAATGTTGAAATCAACATTTCAAAAGTGTGCATGTTTACATTATATTAATATGGACCACCGAGTCATTTTATCGAGATTTTTCCAAATAAAGGTCCTCTTTTTATTATTATATTATTTTCAGTAATACATCTCATTTCTGGACAGCCAAAATAGAAATGACCTTCCATGTTATGAATGTTTCAAATTCTTTTTAATTATCTATTTTGAATTGAAACTTTTATTTTGAAAAATGTCTCAGTACGATGAAACAGTAGTCCGCATTAATATAATGTAATGCATGCTTTATGAATGTTAATTTAAACATTGACAAACAATGTTATGAAGCCTTTATGTAAGATTTCAATTATAGCATTACCACATACCACTTTTTTGATAAAGCTTTATTTGAAGGCTACTTACATAGACATTATAACACATGCATAAGCATAAAGAATATTTGAGTTATATTCTTATGAACAGCTTCTGCCAGTAATCATACGGTACCATGAGCTGAATAAATGACATTGTACTTTAACTCATGTCGAACTACAAAAATGATGCTTCAGAATAGAAATGCTATATAGAGAACAGATGTCCATCACTTTAGTCTAAGGTCCCTTATGTCAAAGCAATGTCACTTACTATGTCATCTTGCAGTTTCTATCATAAGCTGATCATAAATACACAAACAATGCTTCGTAAATATGTTGTTCAGTGCTTTTGAATGGGTTATGTAGTCCATATGTAGGTAGCCTTTAAACAAAGGATAACGATTTATTTGAAAGCTACCTACATAAGGACATCATAATACATGCATAAACACTGAAAACGTATCAATAAAGCAATTCTTGAGTATTTATTAATTCCAGTAATCAAGACACCACCCATAAGTAAATGACATTGTATTGACATACAATATATAATGACATGGTTTTGTGCCTTAACTCATGTAGATCTACGCAGGACTGACGTATGATCTACATAGGCTTTCCTTCTAAGTCTCATAATAGTGTTATAAATGAAACCAATATCTTTAGAGGTCGCTTATGACAATGCAATCTCATTTACTTCATAGAACATCCTATGTTAGCTTGCATAAGCTAGGCATAAACACTCAAATATTGCTTTATGAATATGTTATTCAGTGCTTATGAATGTGTTACGTAGTCCCTACAAAGTTAACCTTGAAATATCTTTTTTTCTACCATAATGTGTAAATATACACATATTGATGCATAACGTATTAAACTGGAAGTAAGCTGGATTTCCATCTTTGTAGCCGAGGAAGCAATTTGACACTTATTAAAGTGTATTTAAATGTGGTTATTGATTGTGTCAGTTGTACAGGATTGTTCACGGCCCAGCTTATTAATCAATTACTTGATTCGTTTAAGTGTTGCGTAACAGCAATAGAACACTCGAGGAGTGCGTTATTGTGAATAACATCATGGCTGTGATGATCTACGGCGACCAAATCGCAGCCGTGATGTTATTTCATATATTATATTTCGATAACACACTCCCTCTCATGATCATCATCATCATCATCGTTGACCACTAGTCCAGATAGTGTCGAGCAGTTGGGAGAGCAGAGAATCCCAGATGATCCTGGCCCCCGCAAATTCCTCCAGCTCATTCCCGGGGACCCCAAGTGGCTCCCAGGCCAACTTGGAGATATAATCCCTCCAGCAGGTCCTAGGACGACCCCGGGGTCTTATCCCGGTTGGGGTGTACCAGGCACGGCCTACCGGGATAAGGCGTCCAGGGGGCATCCGGATCAGATGCCCGAACCACCTCAGCTGACTCCTCTCAATGCAGAAGAGTAGCGGCTCTACTCCGAGCTCCTCCCGGATGGCCGAGCTCCTCACCCTATCAAATAGTGTGTAGCCCACCACCCTGCGAAGAAAGCTCATTTCTGCCGCTTGTATTCGTGATCTCGTTCTTTCGGTCATAACCCACAGCTCATGAACACAGGTGAGGGTCGAGATGTAGACCGACCGGTAAACACAGAGCGCCGCCTTTTGGCTCAACTCCCTCTTCATCACTACAGTCCGGTACAGTGACCGCATTACTGCTGCCGCCTGTTCCAGCCTGCGGCTGATCTCACGATCCCTCTTCCCATCACTCATGAATAAGAGCCCAAGATACTCAAACTCCTCCACCTGGGGCAAGTCCTTTCCCCTTACCTGGAGTGGGCATGCCATCCTTTTCCGGGCGAAGATTATTGCTAAATTAGCCTTGTGCTTCCAGTCCAAAACTATAGAAGCAAACCTCAGACTCCAAACGTATCCTGGCTGGTTGTCTACATTTCAAGTGAGGAGAAATTGCATATTATGTTGAATATAAAGAGCTGCTTCATCGGCCACTAGAAGCAACAAGTTGCATCCTGCATTCTTCAAGAAATGGCACTGCAATATGGGTAATTCTGTTCTATGAATGGTGGCTTTGCATGAAGGTTACAGTTGTTACATAATTTACATACCGAGGTTAGACTGCAGGACCTGAGGTGGGGGCTTGTATATGTGAGCGTTCACCCGTATCCTGCCAGGACATCTGATGACAGTTCAAGTTCACCCAAAGCTCACTTTAAAATCTGCGCATCCGCATGTGAACCTTGTCATCGTAAGCTTACAAGACACGGCGGAGCTGACTCACTTCAGCATGGGCTCATGACAAATGCACAGATTGCTTAACGCCTGACCTGAAGTACACGCATCAGCAACAAGGCCATCTGCAGACAGGAACGCTGCGAATGGCCAAAGGCGATTAATGAGGCAGCAGATTTAGTCAACAAAATTGATTAGCTGCTAACGTCACTTATAGGAAAAAGGCTCTGCATAGTAAAGGTGAGTGATACAGCAAAAATATGATATCACAATACTCGATACACAAAATGCACCACAATATCTGCTTTTTCTGAGGTTTGAAAAGTTGGAAGTGAATTTCAGAAATGCTATCAAAATTATGAATACAATTATGAATAAAAAAATGAATAAAACTTGTGTTTAATGTTTCACACGCTGCAATACATCCAATTAAACAGGGCACATTATTACTATTTGTATTATACAATAAAAAATAAAAAAGCCTGGAGACGAGACGGGGTGTGTGGGGTCAAAACAACAAGAAAATATAATTATATTTTCATATTATAATTATGGTACAGTTGTGGTCCCTGACTAAAGGTACTGAGATGTACCCTTGAAGGTCCCACCCCAGTGGTAAGTGGGGTACTGCCCCAGTGATAGAGGTGGTAGTGTTGTAGTGAAGACCACTAGAGGTGAGTTTAAGTCAAGACTGAAACTCATTGAGTCAAGACATTTACTATATATTATATTATATTATATTATATTATATTATATTATATTATATTATATTATAGTTCAACTTTGCATTGTAACTGGGATGTAAATGGTGAGGTTAGTCTCCGTCCCTTCTTCTCTAAAACTTTCAGAATCACTACTTAAAGTGAATATGAACCAAATAACAAGCATATTACATTCATCTGTTCTGCCCCAGGTGATGTTTGCATTTCAGAACCAAAGATCAACAGCAAACAAATAATACCCAGCTCAGCCGTTATGGAAATTAGACTAGACCAATTAGATCTTCACTAACAGTGGAGGGACTTTATTTAAACAGGAAGAGCGAGAACTGTTTTGTTCTGTTTGAGGGTTTTGTTCATTGTTACTCAGTAATTGTAGATGAATGTTCAGTTTTCAGTTACTAAATCCAGACGGACAGCGTGCTCGAGTGCTACGACTCTAACGCCGTGGAGCGATGATGAGGTGGACGCATACGCTGAGAGAAGCGAGATTTATTAGGGGCAAATCCAGAATCAGGGTCTACGCGGTCCAGGGTCAGAGAGCCAACACGGATAGATCATGGAACAGACATGATGAAAGACAAACAGACTAAACACACAACGGAAGTCAGAAGAACAAACACCAATCGATACAATACACTATAAAGAATACACTACAAAGACCACCCAACTAACAGGGGAAAACACAGGGCATAAGGTAAGAACAATCAAGGGTAGAGTCTAGAAACAAGGGGACAGGACCGGGAAAAAACAAAACAAGTAAGCACATGGACAAGACCTAAACAAAACAAAAGCACATGGAGGACTGGGAGGGGCCAATCGTGACAACGACAGTAAAAGCTGTTGTTTTAAAATAAGTGAGTTTATCCCAGGATAGAAATTCAATAAAAGTTGGTCGATGACAAAAAAAGTTGTTTAGTAAGTTGATGGTAAGTAATTGACTGCAGAGAGTGGCCTGTACAACAATAAACGAATAAATAAATAAATAAATAAAAACTCCTCAGCAAAGTCAAGGTGAGCAGGCTGCCCAGAGGTGATTCTTTTTTTTCATGTCATGTGGGCAGACAGACACGCTCATACACAGTCTGACCCGTCTCTCTGAGGAGGCCGTGTTAAAGCTGGTTGAGCTCCTCTCATAAAAAGCACTTTAAAAACAAACACAAACAGTCGAAAGTTCCACCCTGTTCAGTCAAGCACACAGCATCGTCCTGACACACGAGAGAGGAGGGGAAAAGAGAGAGGGGGAAAGAAGAGGACAGGAGAAAAAAGCGAGGAAAGAGGAGGACAAGAGCAGAAAACAGTGGATAGAGGAGAACAGGAGAAAAACGAACTGAAAAGAGGAGAAAGGGCACGAGAAGAGAAAAGAGGAGAAAGGAGTAGAGGAGAGGATAGAAACAGAAAGGAGAAAAGATGAGACGAGAGGAGGAGAGGATCGAGAAAGGGAGGAGAGAAAAGATCAGGAGAAAAGAAGAGAGGAGAGGCGGATGACAAAAGAGGAGAGGAGAGAGAGGGAATGGAGGAAATAGAGAGGAGAGATTGACAATAGTGAAAAAAGAGCAGAAGAGGAAGTTAAACAGATAAAAAGAGGAGAAAAGATGAGTAGAGAAGGGTAGAAGAGAAAAAGAGAGGAAAGGAGAGGAGAGGAGAAAAAACAGAAGAAAACATGAGAGGAGAGAGGAGTACAGAGGAAAGGAGAAGAAAAAGAAGGAAAAGAATAGCAGAAAAAAAGAAGAAGAGAAAGGGAGAGGAAAGAAAAGAAGAGAGGAGAGGTGGATGACAAAAGAGGAGAGGAGAGAGAGGGAATGGAGGAAATAGGAGGAGAGATTAACAATAGTGAAAAAGAGCAGATGAGAGAGAAGGAGAGGAAGGAGAAGAACAGGACAAAAGAGGAGAGGAAAGGAGAGGTGGATAAGAAAAGAGGGGAGGAGGGAGAAAGATAGGAGAAAAAATAAGAGAGAAGAGAGAATGACAACAGAGAAAACGAGGAGAGGAGAGGAAAGGAGAGAGAAGGACAGAAAAAAAACAGAAGCGAGTACAGAAGCACAGAGGAGGTGAGAGGAAAGAGGAGGAAAAAGGAGGACATGAGAGATAAAGAGAGGAGACAGAAGGACAGTTGAAAACAGGATATGACAAAAAATAGAAGAACAGGAGAAAAGAGGAGAATAGAAATATGACAGAAGGAGAAGAGGTGAAGACGATAGAGGGGATAGAGAAGTGAAGAAAAGAAGAAAAATAGGAGAAAGAACGAGGGAAAAAAGAGAAGAACAGAAGTGGAGAAGAGAAGAGAAGAGAAGAGAAGAGAGAGGGGACAAAAGAGAAAAAGTGGTAAAAAGAAGAGATGAGAAGAGAATGAGGAGTTGGGAAGAGACGAGTGGAAGTTTGGACAGAAGGGACAAGAGGAAAGGAGAAAAGAGGAGAGGACAGAGGGAAAGAATAATGAAGCAGAGGAAAAGATGAGACAGGAAAAGAGAGGTGAAGGAGAGAAGGGAGGTGTAGAGAGAGGAGAGGAGAAAAGAAGAGAGGAGAAGAAAAAAGGAGAGAGGAAAGGACAGAAGAGAGGAGGAGAAGAGAATGATGAGTCAGGAGGAAGATGGAACAGAAGGGACAAGAGGAGAGGAAAAAAGAGGAGAGGACAGGAGGAAAGAATAATGAAGCAGAGGAAAAGAGACGAGAAAAGAGAGGTGAAGGAGAGAAGGGAGGTGAAGAGAGAGGAGAGGAGAAAAGAAGAGAGGAGAGGACAGGAGAGAGGAGGAGAAGAGTGAACTCATCCATAATTTGTTCCTAGAAAGTAACAGTGTAGTTTTCCTATTCACCTCACTTCACCTCTCCGCATCCTTCTTTCACTCTTTGCACCAAAAGTAGAGAGAGAGAGAAAGACGACAGAAAAAAAGTGTCCCAGTTGGACAGTTGCAGTAAAATATCAGCAGTAACATTTATGATCATTTATTTTCTGAGCTTTTTATAGAACAGCTCTCACGAATAGACGTATAGTTATGGCTGATATATGGTTATAGTTAATCTATACTGTGATATATTCACCAACCGTCCCTGTGAGACTCACTCTGCTTGAGTGAGTGTGTATTGATATATGCACAACTACATATCATGCTATATAGCATATCACTCAGAGCACTCGGGACGTACATGCACTCACTAAATCACGCCAATAAAGCTCTTTAAACAGCTGGCATGGACTCAACAAGGTGGTGTGAGAAGACAATCTAATTTCTCATTCTTGTCAATTGGCCACCTGTGTTAATATGGTGAGCTAGTAGGGGCAGTCGTGGGCTGGAGGTTAGGGAACCAGCCTTGCAACCAGAAGGTTGCTGGTTCAATCCCCTGAGCCGACAGTACAACAGTACTGAAGTGCCCTCGAGTGAGACACCTTACCCCAAACTGTTCCCCAGGCGCTGGGGATAGGGCCGCCCACTACTCCGGGCAGGTGCGCTCACTGCCCCCTAGTGTATGTCTTCACTAGTGTGTATGTGGGGTTTCACTGCATGGACGGGCTTGATTGCGGAGGTGAAACTTCCTGATTATGGGACTAATAGGGGTCTCTTAATCTGTTCTGGGATCTTCCTAAAGCCTTGGGTTCACTACACAGCTTTTATAGTCTGAACAGATAGAAAGACTGGGCATCTCACACTATCACACTGATTGTTGAAGATTTTCTGGAGACCACACCCCGAACGATTCGACTCTCGAGACACGTCTCGACTCTCTCTCCGACTGTCGACTCAGACTGACCCACAAATCTGCAGGCTAGAGCCGACCAGCACCCAGAGAATGGGGGCTTAAATCGGGGTAAAAGTCATGTAGTGTAACCCCGGATCCACTACATGCCACTGTAAACACACAAGAGGTCATGGGCTTCAGTCCTAGAGCACCGCTAAACCTGACCATCACCTAATCAGTTGTGTCTGAACTGGAAAACTGCTGCACTGATGCCCCCTGAAGATATTCTGAATAGAGTATTTCTTTAAAAATGACCAAGCTTTAAAATGAGCTATTTTTAGGTAAAGTTAGTTGAGATGTCACCATAGTCATTCGGAGTGGTTGCTGTGAAATGGTTAATTGTAGAGATTATGATAATGGTGATAATCTATACCTGCACATATAGATCTAGATTAACATCTTGCACATCTTCTGTCCATATCTTGTATCATCTGGAATACGAATGTCAGTGTTTTGTCCCCTGCGTACCCTGCATCAGGAAATTTACACACAATACATAAGACAATGGGACAATTTTCAAATGATGTCAAAAACTGAAAAATGACAAAAATGGAGGTACAAGGTTTTGTTTTGACAGCACTGTTTTATTTCATGACCTATATTACAGTTGCAAAAATTTTACATTTTACCATGTACATATGTGTGTGTGTGTGTGTGTGTGTGTGTGTGTGTGTGTGTGTGTGTATGCATATACATCGCCTAGTCATTTTTCACATAATTTGACAATGCCTTTGGTTCTTTAAATTGTGTCTAAAGGAAACGGCCCAAAATCACTTGGAAAAAATTCTGGTTCCACTGACTTACATTAAAAGTGAAGCATGTTTTTTGTCTTTCTCCTGTAAAGTTATCAATTTGGAGATACAAGGTTTTGTTCCGACAACAGCAATATATAAATCCACATATATGTACATATGTATTGAAGTACTATGTGGGGGCTGCGCACCTATGATTTTCACACCTGTATAATTGTGATGTGACATTAAATGTCTACAACGTCTACAACACAAATGTAGCCAAGTTATTTACTATTTACTAACTGATGGGAACCTGCACGTGCCTTAAAAGCATTTATATGTAATGCTGAAGATAATAAGCTTTTGTTGGAGACTTTTTGGACTTTTTGACATCTCTCTAAGCCATGAATGAGCTCAAAATACTCCGATGTCTGGTTCCTATCACCACCACTGTGAACAATTCTTTTTTTTTGTGGCATATGAACAGGTTTCCTTCTCTCAGCTGGGTGGGCTGGTATGGTACTACTTGAAGTGGGAAAGATTTCTTCACTATATCGGTGATGGTGAACAATTCTGACAACTATGTGAATAATTCTGTCTTCAGAAAAGGCTCCCTAGAACTCTGAATGATGTTTAGATCTTATTTATTTAATAAAGCAAAAATCTTTTCAATTCAAATGAAATTAGGTTAGAACAGCCCAAGCACACACACACACACACATAGCAATCACACACCCCACACACCCCATACACACGCACAGACACACATAGCAGTAAGCACTCTGAGCTGGCATTTTAACAATGTCCAAAAAAAAAAAATGAAGCCGTCTGATCAAAACCATAAAGAAGGCATTAACTGTTCAACAGGCATCACACGGCAGCAGCAGCAGAAACACTGCTGAGCTTATTTCACCCGCTGTGGCCAAATCCAGTAAAGTGATGGACAGAAACGTGACCTATTTTTCCTTTAGTGGTGATTTTGTGTTGATATTTAGGTCACAGGGCTGACTGTGTTCCTGCCATGAGTACAGATACAGACACAGACCTCTGCGTAACATCTGATAACATACACACAGATTAACTGTACAGGGGAGAGGGACCGAGAGAGAGAGAGAGAGAGAGAGAGAGATAATAGGGAAAGAGAAGGAGGGAGAGAGTAAGCAAAATAGATAATAGGGAAAGGGAAAGAGAGACAGGAAAAGAGGGTAAAAGGAAAGGAGAAAAGAGGGTAAGAGCAAGAGAGGGTGAGAGTGAGAGAGAGAGTGAGAGTGGCAGACAGAGAGTGAAAAGGGGGAGACAGAGAGAGGAAAGAAAAACATGAGAGAGAGGGAGAGAGTGAGAGCAAAAAAGAAAGAAGGAAAGAAAAAGGGAGAGAGGGAGTTAGAAAAAGAGAGAGAGAGAGGGAGAGAGAGAGAAGAGAGAAAGAGAGGGAGTGCAAAGATGATTTAGAGAGTTCATCAGTGGAAACATCACAAAACAGGTATTAAAGGAAAAACCATGATAACGCAGCAACACACACACACACACACACACACACACACACACACACACACACACACACACACAGAGCTGAAAATAAAGCCTTCTGTGCTTTTGTGAGCGACTTCTGTTATTAGAGTAATTCACTATGGTGTGATTGCTCTCCCAGCAGAATAATCTCCAATGAAGCTGACTAATCTCAGTCTAACACACGTTAATGTGATCAGGTAGGTAATTCAGCACTAATTTACACTCCTGTTAGCCCTTCTACTGAAGGCTTATTACTCAGATATTCTACAATTACTATGGAACTAAAATGTAAGTTAGAAATAAGAATTGAATAAGAAACCCAAGTCACGTCTTGAGTCTTCAATAGAGAATTCTATCAGCTTGAAGAAGTCTAGCCATTCTCCTCTGACCTCTCTCATCAACAGGCATTAATGCCCACAAAACTGCCGCTCATTGGAGGTTTTGTTTCTCACACTGTGATGTGAAAACTCTAGAGACTGTTGTACTTGAAAAACCCAGGAGATTAGAGGTTTCTGAAATACCCGTCTGGCACTAACGACCGAGCCACGGTCAAAATCGCCCGGATCACATTCATTCCCTTATTCTGATAATTGGTGGCTCTGCTATATCTGCTGCTGTGCTGTAGCGTGGTGTATCTAATCATGTTAGTCTCACTGCTGCTGCTTGAGTACTTAATTACTCCGATTTTAGCTGCACTGTATCGGTTGCCAGTTCATTTCAGAAATCTGTCACGATTGGCCCCTCCCAGTCCTGTCCATGTGTTCGTGTTTTGGTTTAGCCCATGTGTATTTGTTTTGGTTTTTCTAGTCCTGCCCCCTTGTTTTGTGACTCCGCCCCTGACTGTTTTCACCTGTCCCTCGTTTTCCCTTTGTTACTTAAGCCCTGCGTTTGCACTTTGGTCTTTGTCCTTGCCCTGTTTGACTCTCTCGGTCTATGTTGGATGTATTGGTCTTTGTTTGAATCTGTTTGCTGTGTTAGTTCTGTCCTATTCTGGTTTATGTCGTCGGACTGTCTTGACCCTGATTTTGGATTTGCCCTCAATAAAAGTCGCTTACCTCCGCATATGCGTCCGCTACCTCGCTCCACGTTGCAAAATCAGGACAAAGTGTTGTTTTCAAGCTCTTAATGGCTTGGGTCTGAAATATATTTCAGATATGCTTTGTTCATATGCTGCTCAAAGGGCCATGAGGTCAACGCTACAGCAGATTTGAACTGTTCCTCACACTAGACTTAAGCTAAAGATGGACGATGCTTTTTGCAGTTGCTGCTCCAAGGCTATGGAACACTCCACCTACCCAGTCAGAGGTGCCTCTTCTCTAGCCAGTTTTAAAATGAGCTAGTTTTTAAATAGTAAAGAAGACACAGCTGCAGCCGGCCACAGCCACGCCATACAGAATGCAAAGCTTTAGGCTAACAGTTATCTCTAGCATTAGCTCATGTAGGCACTCTCACTTCTGAGCTCCCACCGACACAATGCACAACCCAACACCGCAAAGGAAGGCTTGCTGCACCTTCAAAATAAGAGTCACTGTCATAACAAACCCAGAAAATAACTGCTAAGCCAAAACGAACATGGGAACATTTCTCGAATACACTACGATATTTTCATATTAGGAAACCGATGACATGAGCAGTCAATTGAAGTATGGGCATATGTTTGGTATGAGGTGATTGTTCTTGTGCAACTTTTAATGACCTTACGTCGGTTTTCTCTTATGTGCAACATTTTGGATAAACAAGCATTGTGTAGAATGTGCTTTATAAAGAAATGTTACTTATTTGTTTACTTAATTGCTAGCACAAATACGTCATTCTATTATTTTACCATTTTTGTTCTATGTGCTCACTAATGAGAGTTATATATGACTGCTGTCGGAACAAAACCTTGCATCTTCAAAATGATAAATTAATAGGACAAAGATAAAACATATTTCAGGGTGAATGGAACCAGACTTTTCTCAAGTGATATTGGGACATATCCTTTGGTCCGTTCATTATAAAATTAACACACAATTTGAAGGGAAACTGAAAAACTACTGGAAAATGGAGATGCAAGGTTTTGTTCCAACAGTGATACACAAGTTCTTTGTACTTGTACAGTGACAAAGCTGTTATAATGTATTCAAGTTATGAGAATGAAGGTTTCTTTTATAGCTAATATAGCTAAGTGGACAAGCCTTACCAAGTGCCGAATGCTGAGATTTTGCACAAACCCTACATTTGAATAATTCTGATGCTCAAATGTGAATCACTTGTGCTTCACTTTCTCACTAGGTTAAATGAGATTTTTGTCATCATTTCCAATGTAGTAACAGCTGCTATGAAGGATCCTATTCGTGGAGGAAGCATGGATAGGTCAATTGAAAGTCATGACCACTTGTCCACACATGTTCTACGTTCACTTTCTGACTTCACTAGAAGGAACAATGGGGCTGCATCAGGTATTTAACTCCTCACATCTCCGCAATCATCTGTGCTACAAATCACGGATCGTAACTCGATGCTGCAAGAACATAATCTTTATGAAAGATTTTTATAGCACTTGTAAATCACTACAGGCTCTTAGTAGCTCATAAAACTTTATAGACAGGCTTCTAGTTTATTATAAATACACTTATAATGCCTCATAAATGCATACTCTCGTCAACATTATAGGTTGATATATAATGTATGTCCAATGTTTGTAGGTTTCTTCTGAAATGAAGGTTATTAACAGGGAGGTTTTCCTCCTTTGCTGCAGCCTCTACTCTTCTTGGAAGGCTTTATACTAGATGTTGAAACTGTGAGGATTTGATTGAGCATTAGTGAGGTCAGGTACTGATGTCGGATGGTCAGTCGGATGGTCAACTCATCCCAAAGGTATTGGATGGGGCTCCATCACTCCAAAGAATGAAGTTCCATTGCTGCCCATACACTGGGAAAAATATCCAGTGACCAGTAGCTCTGTGGCCAGAAATCCTTGTTGATGTGTGAAGTCAGAGGAGAATGGCTAGGCTTCTTGGAGCTGATAGAGAGTCTGCAGTAAGTTGAATTGCCACTTTTAACAACAGTGAATATGAGAAAAGCATATGCACCCAATATGTTACATTTTGAGGTGGATGGGCTACAACAGCAGGGCATATCCAGTTCCATCTCTGCCAGCAAGGAACAGGAATTACAAGACTAAAATATTTTACCAGTGACTCAAGACTCAACTCAGTCTCACAAACAACATAAAGTAGATTAAATTACCCATTTTAATGTCTGGATTAATTAATTAATTAATTATTAATTCATCTAATAGTTTATAGATTAGTGTCAGCTGGTATATAGTCTATACTAGTATGCTATAATATTGACATTGCTTTTCAGTTTTAGCAATATATTTGAAAATAATAATAATAGTGATAGTGATAATAATGAGCATTACATCCATATCTGTATTACATATGCAATGCTATTTTGTGCGCTTTATGTATGGCATCCAGTAACAGCTAAAAGGGGCACTTTGGCCAAAATAAACAATAGAACTGCATCTGTTATAAACTACTCACCTCCTCCTACTCACCTCCTGCAGTGGTGCCACAGTAGTCTCCAGAGCAAGATTGTCAAGACTAGGACCTTCTTCTGATGATGTATATTGAAGGTGAGAGGGAAAACTGCAAGCGCCTTGGTGCAGATACTTTGAAGCAGGCTGTTTAAATGTTTTTATTTTTTCCTTTAGCTGGGTAGCGCAGAGGGAAGCCAGCATCAGTGGCAAGGCTAGAAATCCGGATTTCTTTATCACTGGCTTTATTTACATGCAAAGTTTTTTTTGCCAAATCTGATCAAATTAGTTCTGATTATATATTAAGACTGAGACTATTATGTTCACTCTACTCAATAATCTGATGGAAAATCTCCATGTGCCTGCACACTAAAAGTACTCTGATCCAAAAGCACACGCCTGCGTTGAGAACCACTTAGAGGAGACGTTACAACGTGAATCCCGTCAGAATGAGATGAGCAGCAGTGAGCAGTGCTTGTGTTTTCAATTACTTTAAAATTATGACTGAGGAAAACGTCCTTCACATATTATTATTATCAAAGAAGGCCGAGAGGAAGACGTCGTGTTCTGAGACGCTGGACGTCCGTCCCACCGCCGTCTTTTAGAGATGAGAGCATAAACTTCGTCTCCTCTGCAGACCAGTTTCTGCTGTCCCGTGTTGAACGTTATAAACTTTCACTATGATGTGATGCACATGCAGAACGGACTTGAACGTTCCGATAGGGAATGAAATCAGATTCAGGCGCTTACACGGATATTATTCTTCTATTTCACGGATTATTTACAGGATTATCCACCTCGTTCAATCGGAAATTGTATTCCAAATGGCCTCAACTGGAAAAGTCTATTCTGATTGAAGTGTATGGGCGTATTCTGTTTCAATTGAGCGATTAGTTGGATTTTTAACGAATTATCAGGCTGCGTGTGAATGGAGCTACTGTGAGGTGAGATACAAACATGCTGGCATTCTGGGTATTGTAGTAAGAGAACAGTGATGGCTGAAAAGGCAAAAAAGGACACTGGAAACTGTGTATTCTGTAAAATGGATAAGGCTCAGGGACGCAGGATATTACTTTACACGGCACCTAATGTATTAAATGCTAGTTTTAAGCCTTTCAACTCCATAATATGCCATTTGCCATTTGCCTTGTTGCTCCCGTGCAAAGGTAAAGAAGCATATTACTACTGCTTTAACACTGCTTGCTCATAGTAAGTCATTTGGTCAGCAATCGATGAAGGACAGAAACAGATGATTTGGTGTGAGAGACAGAGAGATAAAGAGAGAAAGTGAGAGTTAGGCAGAGGGGGGAGAGAGAAAGCGAGGATGCAGACGAGGGGGATAAAAAAGAGAGAAGACAAAGTCGCTGAAGCAGCTTGGCGGTCTCGTCAGTGTATCCGTGACCTAGATTCCGTCTTTTCCCCCAGATCCCTGCCTCATGAATGTTTGATTACTCCTCTTACAATAGCTGTAGTTACGCCAGCCGCTCTTTCAATTAGAGCCGTGGCGCAGCGTTGGGAGAGAGGGACGAGCGAGCAGTCGACGACATAGGAATTGATTTGAGGATTTTCACCTCCTGTTGGGAGTCCTTGAGCAGAGAGAGGTAGAAAACATGAGGAGACGCTGTGTAGCAGTGAGCAAGAGAGAAAAGACAGTTTAAAAAAACAATATAAACCAAGTCGGAGGCATTTTAACGGACACACATTCGTTTTTTCTCGTATTTCATTTTTTTCCCCTTGAACTTCACTCACAGCAAAGCCATAATAAATGTTTCCGTCTCTGTTTGACCATTAAACTTAATCGGGCTGCTTTTAATACTGTGCTTTTAAGACTTCCTTCAAAAAACATGGCCATTTAGACTTGCTTTCAACTTTTCAAAGAATTCTGCAGACACACCTCTAACGTTCAGTCTTAGAAGTTGGTTGCATTTTATGCATTTGACATAATCCAACAAATCCCAAACATATTCAATGATGTCTACTGAGAAAATGAATGAGTTGTACTTAATGGCAATTTTGGCTGCAGTAAGTTGAATAACCATTTCTTTCAACAGTGATTATAAGAAAAGCGAGTGCACAATATATAAAATTCTGAGGTGGATGGGCAGGAGAGCATAATCGGTTCCATTTCTGTCAGCAAGGAACAGGAATTACAAGACTAAACAAAAATTCTTTACCAACTACTCAAGACTCAACTCACTCGCACATCCATCTTAAAGTAGATGAATTTACTCACTAGAAGGACGTCTGGATGATCATAGTATATAGACTAGTGCGAGCTGTTATATAGTCTATACTTATATGCTGTGATATTGACATTGCTTCAGCCAAAATAAACAATGTAACCCTCCCTACATCTATCATAAACATGCCTTATCACCTAATAACCTTGTCGCAAGATTCTCTATTTAAAGACTAGGAAACCTCCTAAAAAAGACTGGATATAAAATACATGAACACTGTAAATGTGTTCATTGTTGTGACATCACAACCACAATGGATTCAAAACAGGTTGCTTTTGCAGCTTAGTGTCCATATTAGTACTACATTCAGAACTTTTAACATTGATTACATAGTACATCAAACTTATTTCAGCTTGCTTTTCCATATATGGACCCTTTAACCGACCCAAAGGTTTGCACGTTAGAACTGCAGCCAACTGGCCTGTTGCGGTCAGCGTCCGGCCACAGAGGCCACGCGAGCATCTTGATGGATGCAAAGGCCGGCCAGACATGTGGTCCCAGCCATCTGAAACAAACAATCCAGCCCATATGAGACTGAAGACAAAACATTTTTGGCCACAGTTGCTCAGATCTTGTCCACTTTCCCTGCTCAGTCAGTATAAAATGACCACATTTCCAGCAGAAAACATACACATATTTCACAAATTCCACCTTTGTCTGCTTTATCATTGCTGTTATTTTTAATATGATACATCTGTTGCTCACGCAACCTTGAACTCATTCTCATCAGAGCTGCATATCAAAATAGAGTATAAAACAATACATCAAAATATTTCATTGATGCAGTGATGAGCTTTAAAAGACAAAATAGAGCTGAAAACCTGCTGTTCATTGCAAAAAAGTATCTTGTCAAGTAAAAGGATCTAAAATCTAGTCAATATGTCCAATTTCTTCCGTTGAGATATTATGTTATTATGTTGAATAACATTATTCAACATATTGCCAAACATTTCTTAGTTGTGTCAAATAATTTTAAGTGGAATGATCTAATTTATTTCTTATTTATTATGATCATATTTCTAATATTTCTTATTTTGAGATGGTCATGCACCTGTTATTTAGATTATTTCTAGACATTTTTACCTGTTAAAATGATCTCGCTGTACTGGCAGATGATTTGTTTGTATAGTATAGTGAGGTAATTTTACTTAATAAAAATACATAAACAGGCAGAAATTGTCTAGAAATAAGCTAAATAATCTTACAATAAGTGCATGAGCATCTCAAAATAAGACATTTTCAAAATATTGACTAGAATTAAGAGTATTCCACTTGGCAAGACATTTTTGCAGCGTTATCATAAACAGCAATCACACTGTGTCACCAGAACAAACGGTTGTAAAATATGACACAATATAACAATTTGTGCTTAATGGTGCTTTTGGCTGGAAATAGAATAAATGAATGCGGTGAATGTGTTCTTGGTTGTGACATCACAACATTATGGATTCAAACCAGGTTACTTTTGCAGATTAGTGTCTACAGACACACCTCCAAAGTTCAGTCTTAGAAGCTGGTGGATGATTTTCTGAAGTAATCAAACCCCTTCAGTGGTGTTGAGGTCTGGACTCTGGGGTGGTCAGTTCTTTGTTTGGTGTGTCTCCTTTTCTCAGTGAGGTTCTTCTTGATCAGCTACACGTCCTTTCAGACCCACAGCGCTGAGTGGTCTTCTCACAGTGGAATTATGGACAGAAACACCTGTGGACGTTTTCAGATCTGAAGCAGCTTGATGTTCTCCTCTCTCTCAGAGATGAAAGCTTTAAGTTTGTCTGATGGAGGCAGTTTTGGTGTCTAGCAGGTCTTCCAGGTGGTTGTTAGGAGTCTCATTTTCTTTGTTATGTCTAATAATTTTCTAGGTTCTAGGTTTGTTGTTTACAACATGATTTGCTGCACACGGCCGACCGCCGATGTGTAGTAATGTATGTGTGCAGACTCGTCCTGATGATATTACTCAGCGACTCCACTGTAATGTGTGTGTGTGTGTGTGTGTGTGTGTGTGTGTGTGTGTGTGTGTTTGAACCCGATGCCCTCCCCTCCTCCTCAATAAAAGCAAGGGGATGCATCAGCCGTCACCGCCACGGCTGCAGCCGCGGACGAGCCCCCCTCTGAGCAGTTGCCATGGTTACAGTGCAGCGGAGACAAGCCCATCTCCATGGTTACCCCAATGGGGCGAACATGCAAACACAAAGGGGCAAAATGGCGGCAAGACAGGGACCAGCAAATGAGAGAAAGGAGCAAACTGACTCAGTCTTCTTTGTTTCTTCCTTTTTTCACTGATTCTCACTCAATCTCTCTCTCTCTCTCGCTCTCTGTCTCCATGTCTGTCACACACACACACACACACACACACACACACACACACACACACACACACTCACACACACACACAAACACACACACACACACACACACACACACACACACACACACACACACACACAGCTGTTAATCTCATTCCAGTAAGCAGGAAAACTGGTTCAGGAAGGTAATCTCCAAAAAGCCTGGTTTTTGGATGCTGGGAGGACAGCTGGCCTCAAACATAAGCATCCAACCAGCACACTCTCTCTCTGTCTCTCTCTCTCTCTGTCTCTCTCTCTCTCTCTGTCTTCCCCTTACCCCCCTTCACTCTCTCTCTCATTCCCCCTCCCTTGTTTTCTCTCTCTCTCGTTTTCTCTCTGACAGTGACAGGAATGCAAAAGTGTGTCAGCTCTTCCATGAAGAGAGCCAGACTGCACGAGACTGCAAACGAGCGAGCGAGAGAAAGAGAGAGAGAGAGAGAGAGACAGAGAGAGAGAGACAGTTTGGAGGCATCTTTAAGACCCAGATGGTTAAATGTGGTTCACACTCGTTTAGCAATATGAGAAGAGATCACAGGATTGAAATGAACCAGATTCATTCATTTTATATGACAAAGCGAGAGGGAGAGAAGGACAGAGAGAGAAAGAGAGATAGAAATTGAAAAAACAGAAAGTGAAGGAGAGAAAGACAAAGAAAGGCAGAATAGGAAGAACAGAGGATAAGAGACTGAGGGAGAGAACGAGACAGACAGAAACACAAAATGGAGAGAGAATGAATGAGAGAGAGAGCAGGAGCTAGAGTGCAACTGAAAGAGAGAGAGAGAGAGAGGGGGACAGAAAGCATGAGGGAGAGAAAGCGAGAGAGTGAGCATGAGAGAGAGAGAACATAAGAACATAGAGGGATTATATATAGTGACTGTCTAAATTCTCTCCACTGTTTTTTATTTATAATGGTTTTTTTTTTGTGTGTGTGTGTGTGTGGCGAGGGGTGGGGGGGGTGTTGTTTGCTGAGTGTGAGCTTCTGTGTGACATGGATATGATTTCAGCTTTTTTTATATTTTAAAGCTCAAATTCAACCCTCCCCCCACCACACACACACACACACACACACACACACACACACACACACACACACACACACACACACACACACACACACACACATACATGCCAGCTCGCTCCACAGACCAAATCATCCTGTCTACCCCCCTGCCCCTTGGTTGCCATGGTAACGGCCTGCGTGGCGCTGGTGGGGGATTGGTTGCCGGGGGCGACGCGCTTTCCAATCAGACCTGTAACTGGGGTACAGAGAGCCCCCCTCCCCACTAAATACAGGGTATGTGCTGCTGAGAGATAGATAGAGAGAGAAAGAGAGAGAGAGTTTGTGTGTGTGTGTGTGTGTGTGTGTGTGTATGTGTTGTCCTCTGTAAGATGGCATGTTGGACTGGATTAGAGTGGAGCAGACTACACGTCTAACAGACGGAAAGAGAGAGAGAGAGAGAGTGAAAGAGAGAGAGAGAGAGAGAGAGAGAGAGAGAGACAGAGAGAGAGAGAGTGAGCGCCCTCTATCTACCACACACATTCCAACATGCTGCACGGTTACCAAGCTAAATAACACAGGGGGACCCTCAGGGTCTTGTAGGCCTGATAATTTCTGTGAAAAATGCTTGTCTGTAATTTCCAGCTCATTTTTATTTAATAGAGTCATCACACTCACTGTGTTTAAACTCTGTTTCGGCATCTTCTTTCACTGTAAAGTTTTGATTGGAACCAGAATCCTTGAAACACTGAAGAGAAAACTGTCCAATCTCATTGGATAGGGCTTCAGGAGCTGGACTGAAGGCCTTACACATTAGAATAACTTCTAAAATAAGTAGACTCTGACATCAAATCACATTTTCTTTTATAATGAATGAGACCAATTGTTTGTGGAAAAAGATCCCTCCGGGCCTTCGGAAAGTTCTAGATACGTCACTGACTGTGAATACGAGCTGTAGTCTAACCAGGTTTCAGTCAGTGCTTGCAAAAGAAAAGTAGCTCAATGTCAGGACTTTCTACTGAAAGAGTTACTGTAAAACTGCTACATACAATATAAACTATATAATTGTTTTTGGAACAAAACCTATACATATCTCCTTGTTTGTGAAAAAAAAGCAGCAATCCTTCAAACCCAGGAAACTTTTCAGACAACTACTTACTTTAGTCTGCTTATTTGCACAGTAGTGGAACATAAGCATATCACTACTGTCAGAACAAAACCTTGTCGTTTTTCAGTTTTTTACATAATTTGAAAATGTCTGTTGCCTTTTACATTGTGTATAGATTTCATGATGAATGGACCAAAAGAAACAGCCAAAATTGACTTGGAAAAAAGTCTGGTTCCATTGACTTCCATTAAAAGTAAAGAAGGTTTTTTCCTTCTCCTGTAAAGTCGTCATTTTGGAGATACAAGGTTCTGTTCTGACAACGATATTCAACAATGAAATAACTTATTTTGCACAATAAATTTGGACATTTTATAATCACTTGTGATCAATTCAAACATTCCAAACTCACTGCAGTTGAATCATCACATTTGAAAACGTTTTTGACTGAACAATAATATTTTTTTCACACTGTGACAGTTTAGCCTTTATGCCAGCGAGGACGCAGGAATACTCGCAAGTGCTAACGGACATTCTAACGGACATTCAGAGGGGACAAGCAGAGTGATACACAAATACACACTACAACAGTGGTCAGCTAGAAGGCTTACATTCTTTTGGTCTACTGGGGCCAGATGTGATTTAATAATGAGAACATCTGCAGACAACCATGAAGAATTTTGGACTAAGTTAAGTGATACATTTTAATCCCACAACCGGGGAAATTCCACCTCCGCATTTAACCCATCCGTGAAGTGAAACACCACATACACACTAATGAATACACACACACTAGGCGGCAGTGAGCACACTTGCCTGGAGCGGTGGGCAGCCCTATCCATGGCGCTGCAGGTTAGGTGTCTTGCTCAAGGACACCCCAGTCATGGACTGTCAGTGCTGGGGATGTGGGCAGGAACAAGCTGAGAAATGTCTAAACCAATCCAGTGCAACATGATGACAGACCTTACAGCAGGGGGCGATGTTGTGCTCGTCAGCGTTATGTGATGTACAACAAGCCTGTGGTTAGCACATAAGCTGTGTCCCAATTCAGGGGCTGCATCCATCTCTGAAGGCTGTGTAGACCAGTGAAGGCTGAACTGGAGTGGGACGGTCAGCTCACCAGCAGGTTTCCTGTTTTGCGCTACATCACCGCTGTTCCTGCCTTACTGCTCCGTCACAAAACGCCGCTCCTGTCAAGCTCTTTACAGATGAAGCCACAAACTCTGATTTTATTTTTTATTTTTCTCATTTATTGCAGCTGGAGATGCGTCTCCTCTTTGCTCCCTAAAGCAAAACGAAACATTAGCGCAAGTCTTGCTTCAGACCATATTTGCTTTTTTTAAACATCAGTATCGTTAGTTATTCGACTCAGTTTAAACCCAATACTTACATTTAAAGTGTCTCCTCAGCCGCCGTTTGCTCCTCTGTTGACGCCGCCACGTTCTCGTATCCTCGCCGGCACACAGTGAGCCTCGGGATATGCTGGCTGGTGAAGGATCCACCTGATGGATTCTTCGTTGCCATGGAAAAGAAGGACATATTTCGGAGCCTTCGAAATGGGACAGCCTAATTGCCCCATTGTGACACAATCAGCCTTCAAATGCAGCCTATGAAGGATGCAGCCCCTGACTTGGGACGCAGATATAGATGGAAGTTAGCATGACTGAAAAGCCCCTCAAAAAACTCCTTTTAACCAGATGTTATAAGTGGAGAACACAATACATGTGGTAAAAATAAACGTCATCTATTAAAAACACTAAGATAAACATTAGTTTCATTAGCTGACGATAGTGCTCACAGCGAGCTTGTTTTGCTGGTGTTGTCGATTGTACTGCGGACCTTAATAGAGCACAGGCTAGAGGAATTCGGGGGTGGGTTTTAGAAGGGGTGTACCCTTCTTAGTGCCACTATCCAGCACCAGAAGTTTAAGAAGTCGCCCCGGACGTGTTCTCGTTATGAGATCAGGGAGACGGGAGAGTTGTACGGCTGCAAATGTACAATGCTTTTGCAAAGTAGAGGTAAATAGCCGAGTGTTAAAAGTGTAAAAGGAAATAGCCTCACACTCTCTGACCACAGCAGATGGGGATCTCACCATTTCTGGTGCATTATGCTTGTGCATATCTAATACAGAGGAAAGGCTGGGTTCTCTCTTGACAGGCTGATTAATCAAACACCGCAGCAGCCACAGCAATGCTAACAGCTTCAAACAGCACATCGGCTCTCTGACTATACACTCAGTCTGCGGCATAGCTGAGTAAACTGGAGTGAGAGACAGACAGAGAGAGAGAGAGAGAGGGAGAGAGAGGGCAAGAGAGAGAGAGAGAGAGAGAGAGAGAGAAAGAGAGGGCAAGAGAGAGAGAGAGAAAAGTAGTAGAAAAGTAAAAAAATAAGTTGAAAGTGAAAGAATGAATGAGTGAGAGAATGAATGAGAAAGTGGGGAAGGAAAGAATGAGTGTGTGTGAGAGAGTGAGTGATTGAACAAAAGTCAGAGTCAGAGAACAAAAGAATGTAAGAAACTCATGAAAAGAAGGAGGTAAAACAAAAATAAGGAAGAGAATGAGTGTGCGAATAAGTGTGCGAATAAGTGTGCGAGCGAGTACATGAGTGAGTGAGAGGGCAAGAGAGTGTGTGGGTGAAGGGGTGAGTGAAATATATGAGCGAGAATGACTTACTATGCGACTGAGTGAGCAACAGAGTGAATGAGTGAGTGAGAGCAAGTGAGTGAGTGAGGTAGTGAAAAAAGTGTAAACATTAACGAGTGTGTGAGCGAGGGAGTGATTGCGTGAGAAAATGGGCAACAGAGTGAGCGAGTTAAAGAGTAAGCAAGCGACTGAGTGAATGAAGGAGCCAATGAATAAGTGAGCAAAACATGAGAGTGAGAGGATGACTGAGTGATGGAAGGAGAGTGATCAAGTGAGCATATGAGTGAACGGGTGAGTGAGAAAGCAAGCGAGTGAGTGAATGAGTGAGAGAGAGTGGTTTGAAAGGGCAAGTGAGTGAGTAAGTGTAAAAATGAATAAGTGACTGATAGCAAATAATTGAGTGACTAAGAATGAGTGAGTGAGTGAGTGAGTGAGTGAGTGAGTGAGTGAGTGAGTGAGTGAGTGAGAGAAGAAGTCAACAAATGAGTAAGCAGCAAAACAGATGAGAGTGAGAAAATGAATGAGTGAACACATGAGTGAATGAGTGAGAGAGTGAGCAGGTGAGTGAGGAAGTGGGAAAATGAATGAGTGAATGAAAGCAAATGATTGAGTGGCTAAGAATGAGTGAGTGAGACATTGAGTGAGAGAAGAAGTCAAGCGAGAAAAACAAATGAGAGTGAGAAAATGACTGAGTGAACATATGAGTGAATGAGTGAGAGAGCCTGAGAGTGAGTGAGAGATGTAGCAGAGTAAAGGAAGTGAGAGTGAGAACGATGAGCGGAGGATTTTGTCAGTGAGAGAATGAACGGGTGGGCGAGAGAGCAACAAGTGAATGAGTGAGTGAATGAATGAATGAGTGACAGCGTGAGAATATGATCAAGCTAGTGAGAAAATGAGTGAGTAGGTGAACAAGGTTGACCGAGCAAGTGAGGGAAGAAAAGGACATAAGAAATGAAAGGAGATAAAAGGAATATAGGATAGAAATGAAAAGAAAGAGGCGAAAAAGATGAGAGAGAATGAGTGAGTGAGTGAATGAGTGAATGGCAGAGCAAAACAAAGCAAGTGAGAATGAATGAGCGAGCGAGATAATGAGTGAGTGGGTGAGAGTGAATGAGCAATGGAGTGAGAGTGAAGTGAGTGAAGAAAAGCAGATGAAAAGACTGACGCACCACAGACACTCACAGTCCTCCCTATGGGCCATTAAAGGGCCCATATCATGGAAAAAAAAACACGTTCCTCACATTTTAAAAGGAAAAGTATGTAAAATGTAAAATGTAAACATTGTTAAAAGCTCCCAAACATGCAGTTCACTCCCCAGTTCACACTGTCCAGATATGGATATTTAATTTTGATTTAATAGTTTTTGTGATGTCACAAAAACCAAACCGTTTACAAATATCCATCTATTCAGCCTACAGCAGTTTAGCTTCATCCACTTTCACTGAAGTCAGCCCAGACTGCTTATTGAATGACGCATTGCATATCAGTACGGAGCTCATTTACACACATTAGTCTTAACCCTATACTGCATGGTGTTGCCATATGGCAACAATTACTTTATCTCAATTTTTCTAAAAGACAGTAACATAAAATCCATGTTTAGTGTTTAATTGTTGGAAAAAAGAGTCTTTCACTTTGAAAGGACAAATACTTGATGACATCGCATGACTAGGAAATCTTGTTTGCGCTTATCTTTTCCATGGACACTTGGCGACAGCCATGACCTGAGGGCTCCCAATGTTGGATAACTGTTCAATATTAAGGCAAAATTCCATCACGAAAATAAATAAATAAATAAAATACAAATAAAATACTATGTGGGGTAAGTCAAGTTTGAATTTCTAACATCAAAACTATTTTAGATAAGTAATAAATCTTTTGTAAAAGGGTAAAATGAATTTGTTGCCATGTGGCAACAATATGCGCACATGGAAGGGTTCTGTGTGCATTCGTCCAGTTGAGCTGTAAATGGCTTACACAGCACTAGGCTACTCTGAGTCTATGTTTACAACTCTTGATTATATTTGAAAAGGAAAAAAAAAACATTTATATTGATAATTTATCATTTCCGACATTTTGTAGCTGTAACATATCATTTGGATTATAAATTATACCACTGGAAACTAATAGTGGAAAGGACAATTTCCCACCCAAACGATGTGTTCATCCACTTTTGCGTACATTTCTTTAAAACATATCAATGATGGCTAAATGAAATGAGTGCTAAGGAATAGGAATGACAAAATGTGAAGGTTTTATTTTATGAAGAAACTTATGTCCCATGTCTTATTACAGGTATATGTAACTTATGCAACTTACTATGATGTTATTATTGCCATACATTCCAAATAACACTTGAAACTGTACTAAATTTACTTTGTAAATATTTGGGTAAACATTTTGCCAAGTTTAAGTGGGATTTGTTTAGTCTTGTTTTCAATAAAAGTATGTTTTTAGGGAAAAATTCAACTTTATGGTACTTTCCATGATTGCACATTGTTGCCATATGGCAACAATTTACCTACTTTTTTTGTCAAACATTTCCATTATTTAAGCAATTTTAAATAGTAAAAACCACTTAAGCATATTTATCATGTTTAAATAATATTTATGTAATAGAGGGTCGGCCAGTAACAAAAGCCATTTACAACCCCAATTCCAATGAAGTTGGGATGTTGTGTAAAACATAGATAAAAACCGAATACGATGATTTGCAAATCCTTTTCAACCTATTTTCAATTGAATACACTACAAAGACAAGATTTCCCATTCTTGCTTGATGTACCAACTTCAGTTGCTCGACAGTCCGGGGTCTTTGTCATATTTTGCGCTTCATAATGCGCCACACATTTTCAATGGGAGACAGGTCTGGACTGCAGGCAGGCCAGTCTAGTAACCGCACTCTTTTACTATGAAGCCACGCTGTTGTAACACGTGCAGAATGTGGCTTGGCAGTGTCTTGCTGAAATAAGCAGGACGTCCCAGAAAAAGACGCTGCTTGGATGGCAGCAGATGTTGCTCCAAAACCTGTATGTACCTTTCAGCATTAATGGTGCCTTCACAGATGTGTAAGTTACCCCTGCCATGGGCACTAACACCCCCCCACACCATCAGAGATGCTGGCTTTTGAACTTTGCGCTGAAAAAAATCCGGACAGTCCTTTTCCTCTTTGGCCCGGAGGACACGACGTCCATGATTTCCAAAAACAGTGTGAAATGTGGACGCGTCAGACCACAGGACACTTTTCCACTTTGCGTCAGTCCATCTCAGATGAGCTCGGCCCAGAGAAGCCGGCGGCGTTTCTGGGTGGTGTTGATATGTGGCTTTGCTTTGCATGGCAGAGTTTTAACTTGCACTTGTAGATGGAGCGACGAACTGAGTTCACTGACAGTGGTTTTCTGAAGTGTTCCTGAGCCCATGTGGGAATATCCGTTACAGAATGTTGTCGGTTTTTAATGCAGTGCTGCCTGACGGATCAAAGGTCACGGCATTCAGTGTTGGTTTTCTGCCTTGCTGCTTACTTGCAGAGATTTCTCCAGATTCTCTGAATCTTTTGATGATATTATGGACTGTAGATGATGAAATCCCTAAATTCCTTGGAGTTACACGTTGAGAAACGTTGTTCTTAAACTCTCGGACTATTTGCTCACGCAGTTGTTCACAAAGTGGTGAACCACGCCCCGTCCTTGCTTGTGAACGACTGAGCCAACAGGTGTTTTTTGAGCATTCCTCAACTTTCCCAGTCTTTTGTTGCGCCTGTCCCAACTTCTTTGGAACATGTTGCAGGCATCAAATTCAAAATGAGTGAATATTTGCAAAAAACAATAAAGTTTATCCGTTTGAACATTAAATATCTCATCTTTGTAGTGTATTCAATTGAATATTTGTTGAAAAGGATTTACAAATCATCGTATTCTGTTTTTATTTATGTTTTACACAACGTCCCAACTTCATTGGCATTGGGGTTGTAATTGTACTGTATAAAGAGAAGATGAAAAATGGTCAAGTCGAAATCAATGACGTCTGGTTTTGGTAGATAAAAGCTCACAGATGTTCTCTAAATGCACAATTGCCCTCTAGAACAGAAGCTAAATCAGACGTCCATGAGATGCATCTCTTTTTCCGTGTGTGAATGAAAAGCATGTGGTTCTATTTGATGTTATGGTTGTTTGCTTTCTTCTCCGCTTTGCTGACTGTGATTCTGTGTCTCTATACGTTCTAAAAAGGCTAATAAAAATTTAAGCTGCTCATCATCTTCTTTCTATCTGTCACTCGTTCTTTCTCTCTCCAGATGTAAGGATGACTCATTCTGTTTGGACAGAAGAGAGCTTGGGGAGAGAGAGAGAGAGAGAGAGAGAGAGAGAGGCTCATAGGGAAAGAGTAGGAGGCAGATGAGATCGAATGATTAAGCTGATATAATAAAGAGATTCGAGTCGCATTCACCACAATGCGCTCCACCTAACGCCAGCTGTGCTGAGCTGCTCATGCCAAAATGTGCGTGTGTGCTCAGCTGAACAGCAGAAATGATGTATTTTCAACAGATGTGACTCTCCACTGCAAAAAACAAGCGATAAGACGATACAGTATTGAGGCCAAAGCAAGCACATGGGCTACAAGTTGAGGTGAACAGATGGTAATCAGTGATAAACACTCATAACATTGGAATAGCTGAAGCAACAGTCTGGCCAAAAATCAAACGTACGCAGTACTAGACTTATCTCAAGCGTTATTGATCAGCCAAGATATGCTTGGGGTGTGATGTTTACTTCTGTATCTTTGCACTGGAGCTATGAGGCTAATGTAGCTATATGAATGGTATTACTGTATAACTTCATTGGTATTAGAGCAAGATTAATATCTTAATCGCTGCTGTGGGAAGAAATCCTTGCATCTCCAAACTTTACAGGAGGTGGAAAAAATAGGCTTTACTTTCAATGTAAGTCAATGGAACCATACTTTTTTCCCCCAAGTCATTTTGGGTCAATTCTTTTTGTCCAATTGTCATGAAATTTATAAGATAAGAGATACTTTTTTGATCCCACAAATGGGGAAATTCCACCTCCGCATTTAACCAAACCGTGAAGTGAAACACCACATACACACCAGTGAACACACACACTAGGGGGCAGTGAGCACACTTGCCCGGAGCAGTGGGCAGCCCTATCCACAGCACCCGGGGAGCAGTTGGGGGTTAGGTGTCTTGCTCAAGGACACCTCAGTCATGGACTGTCAGCCATGGGGATCGAACTGGCAACCTTCCGGTCACAGGGCCAGATCCCTAACCTCCAGCCCACGACTGCCCCCAATGTAAAGGGAAACAAGTGTTTCCAAATTATGTCAAAAACTGAAAAAATATAAAAATTGGAGATACGAGGTTTTCTTCCGACAACAGCGATATATTTTTTAATATAAACATCCTACACACCTCTGCTACAAAGAAAAACAAACCTCTACCACTTGCGGACAGTTCAGCCGAAAGTTCACTCTTAAAAAGATGGTTCCTCATGGGTTCTTTAAAAAAACACAATGGTTCTATGTAGAACCATTTGCATGTTCAAAGGGTTCTTTTCATGGTGAAACATGTTTTTCAGGTTGATGGAGAATGAGTTGTAGCCTTTTTTTGAGCATGGTTCTATACAGCACCAAAATAGGTTCTTCTATTGCTACAAGCTTTACATCACAGCAGTAGAGGAACCCTTTTTGGTACTGTACAGAAATTATCCATCATGCTTAAAGCACCATTTTACCAAAGAACAATTTATGCACAAAATTGTTCTCTACACTCTTAAAAAAAAGATGGTTCTTAAAGGGTTCTTTAGAAAAGACACTGGTTCTATATAGAACCATGTGCACGCAAAGAACCATTTGCATGCTTAAATGGTCCTTCACATGGTGAAATCACTTTTCAGATTGATAAAGAACATGTTCTATATGGTTCTATATAGAACCTTTTGGAAAAGGGTTCTGTATAGCACCAAAAAGAGTTTTGCTATGGTTATGATGTCAAGCTTTTAACAGTAGAAGTTTTTTGGTGCTATATAGAACCATATAGAACACATTCTGTGAATCTGAAGAACTTTTTCATGCAAAGAACCCTTTAATTTGAGTGTTCATTGTTCTATATAGAACCACTGTCTTTATTAAAGGTCCCTTGAAGAAGCATTTTAAACTTAACTTTTAACTTAAACTTCACTCAAACAGATTAAAAGGTTGGACGTAACAGTCACTACAATGTCCAGGAGAATGATTAATTCAATACAGTTCTGTGCTCTTTGAATCAGACAAGCTAAATACATAAAACTCAAAAGCATAAAAATGGTCCAATCATAACAAATATGATTGGTAAAAGTGGTCAAACCCTGGAAACTGTATTTTTTACAGCTGTAAAATTTAAATGTATGTAATTTATATGACATATTGTATGTTTTTTGATGAATCTGTGAATAAGAACTTCCAAAAAAAAAAAAAAGTTAACCGCTTTGAATTGATTTCAAGGGATCTGGAGTTCTTTCAGCTGTTTACTTTGGGGGTCTTAGTTGAAACATTGTTTAAACTAACCCCACTTTGTGGAGGCTGCACTTCAGCCTGGTTAGCTCTCACTGTGAATTTATTATATTCTATAAAATGGGACAGTATTACAGCCACAGACAGGGAGATTACAGTGATTCTAGAGTGAATTAGGTGGCTTATACTCACAGCTCAGTAATCGAGAAAATGTTTGATGAAAAATATTACTATTGGGGTGAAAAGACACAGAAAACATTGCTGTTGGAATATGAGAACATGGCCTGAGGCATGTTCTACTGGAACCTGTTTAACCACAAAAAACTCTGATGTTACATTTTACCCTCTGTTAAGTTCTCCATTAATGGAGCACTAGGCAGAGATGGGGACTTAGCCTCGTCTCGACTTAGACTTGAGGCTTACAACTTGCGAAGTTTCAGCCTCAGACATAGTGGGAAGACTGAACACTTGGGCTGGAGTTCTGGCAGCTTCTGCCTGTAACTAGAAGGCCAGACTTCCCCCTCATAGCTGTAGTAGGACTGATGCAGGACTGGGGGGACAGGGAGGAGATGGGACGGCGGTGGTGATTCCGAACCCTTCGTCACAGGAACACAAGGTGAGGATGTGAATTTTTAGGGCTATAGATTGGAAGAAGGAGGGGTTTCAGGCATGTTCCTCCCCTCAAACTGCAGTTATAACATAACTACATTGAATTCTACATTGAATTCCAGTCTCCCAGTGTGCTTGGCTGTGCTTACCAGTTTTGCTTAGGGCATTACTGTAATGCTGTTCACCTGCAACTTGCAGTGGCATCAGGTTTGACACGGCTTCAAAAAATAGAAAAGCTATAGAAAAACCTTCAGTTTGATGGACAAAATGAAGCACCACTTGTAGTAAATGCAGTTTTATAGGAAAAAGGCAAAATAGTCAGGTACAGACCAGCCCACCCAAAACTCCAACTGTATTTCTCCTCCTTTTTATTTGTAAGCCACACTGAAATAATCAAGGTGGCTAGCGAGTGATAAAATGAAAACACATCTTACATGTGACACAACTATGAAGCCAATGGTCCTGTCAGCACTTCTCACTGCCCATCTGCTCGGATATGTCCTCGTCCACCTTAATTTTCTTTTTCTTTATTTTTGCAGCTGCTGTCCATTTCCAAAAGATCCTCGTGCTACGTCGTCTCACTGAATTTGATAATGTCTCACGGCTAATGACAATGATTTTATTCAAATTTCCATTCCACCTTAAATAGCTATAGTCTGCTGAATTGATCTGCTACATCATTTAAGGTGGAACGGGAAATGAGAATAAGAAGCTGATTTCAGGCTCATCTTGTTGTCCACTGTATAAGACTCAGTTACAATAAGCAAGCTGGAGCTTGGGTGGGGCTGCTGGTTTAACCCTTAATACAGATTTGAACATTACAGTTTGTCTCAGTATAACTGCACTTATATATGTGAGTCTATACACTGGCTCACATCAAGCTGCCCACATCACTACGGCCCACCAGAGATTCTCTCTTATAATTTGTAATGAACAGTGCTTATAATCTATCATGTTAACAATTCAAAATGCATAATAAGCATAGCTATAACATGTAAGTTACAAGTATTTATAGCCATGTTTATGATGCCTTATGAAAGCATTATAACATGTTATGAACGTGTTCATAGATGCTTACAAACATGACATTCATAGAAAGTGTTACCATGAATATCTAATAGATGTTCTGTTGATACGTTACTGATATTTAGTAGATGTGTTGTAATCTTGAAACTAATCTTAACCTCAACCCAAATCTTGATCCTAACCCTCACCCTGGACCTAATCCTAACCCTAACCTTAACCTCAACCCAGAACCAGTTAAGCTCCAGTTACAGAACGGTGTCAGCAGTGTGTTTATAACGGCTTGTTGAGGATGTTGAGATGGTCTGTATTAAACCTGTTACTTAAAAGTCTCTTGATAATCTACTGAATGCTGCTGCTACATGATTGGTATGCTATTGATGTGTTACTGAGAGTCTGTTGAGTGTTTATCCAAAAAGGACCACTCAAAATAAAGTGTCACCACAACTTGGTCACTTGCACGATGCTACCTGGTTCTATAAACTTCCATGACTTGTTAGCTACACAAGCCTCGTAGCTCCAGTGCAAAAACTAAGCAAGTTCAGACCCCATCACGTCTTGGCTTGTTGACTACACTTAAGTAATTCAGACTTTTCACCAAAATATTGCTTTAACTTGAGCGTCTGGGGTTCCACATGCTGAGCTGGAAACAGCTCTCTGCTAAAGAACACCAAAGCTCTCTCAGTTTGCTCCCTCCTACCATAAAGATGTCAAGACTTTCATCCGTCCAAATCCGAAGACCTGAAGGAAAGAGAGGGAGAAAGAAGGTGAAGACGAGAAAGCAAACGGGGAATGAGATAAGGATTCTCACAGGGGCTTGAGGGGAAAGAAGGAGAGAGAGAAAGGAGGAAAAACATATCTCTCCAGCTATGTTTTGTCAAGCATGAAGCCACAGCTGCAGAAATGAGGACGGAGAAGAACGATGGATAGCACATGTTAGAGATGCGGTCAGTGGGGAAATGCGCCTTTATGAGCCAATCATTCCAGCGTTCGTGTGGGTGAAAAAAAGCCGAGCTTTTGCCTCGTTCCTCTCATACGAGTGGCCTCAAGTGGCTTCTCCTCCCCTGCGCTCCTGTACGCGATTAAACATCTCCATATGTCTGAGCGTGTGAGGAACGAAAGAGCGAGGGATGAGAGGACACACAGGAACCAGCTGCAAGGTTTCATCACCTTAGGTTAATGATCCTTCAGGAGAAAAGTGGCAAAGAGAGAGAGAGAGAGAGAGAAGTTACTTGAGCTGAGGCAAAGTATTAGCAGCGAGGAGCTTGATGGGTTTAGCAGAGAGCTTATGTAAAACCTGAAATGTAACTTTTCGCAGACAGCAGAGGAATGTTCTCCAATCAGGCACCAAAAGAGGCTCCATGATGTGATACTATCACCATACAATTTAAGGATTTTTGAGAATTTGTGATGAAGGCAGTTTATTACAGTTTACTTTCTTTTCAGTTTGGGCTGTAACATAAAAAAGAAAAGAAAAACACGATACAATAATGTTTATTTCTCATCTCTATGGGGTTTATAGTAATATGTTAGTGCTGTGCTAATGCTGGTGCATGTGGCTGTTGTCGGAAGAAAACATCTCCAAAAAGGTAACTTTACAGGAGAAGGTAAAAACATACCTTACTTTTAATGGAAGTCAATGGAACCAGATTTTTTTCCAAGTCATTTTGAGCTGTTTCCTTTAGGCCATTCATCATGAAATTTACACACAATATAAAGGCCAACAGGTATTTTCAATCTATGTCAAGAACTGAAAAATGACAAAAATGGAGATATGAGGTTTTCTTCCAACAACAGTGATATGTACATTTTTTTGAACATTCTACAGGGAGATTCACTCGAAAGAGGCCCAGAATATTCTGTAACAACTCTCGTTAGGATGAAGCAATCTGAGCAAAACAACGTGCACTGTGCTCCAGTCCTAAAATCTGATTGGCTGAGCTGCTTTCAAAGCTGTTGTAAAATCCGTGATATACTCACACCGACTACCAACAACTGAATTGTGTATTACTAGGCACTGGCATGAAAACCCCTTGTGCTGCTAATGGAATATTCTTTCATTCTCATGCTGCTCGCATTTACCACTAAGTATATTGATGAACTAAGAACCCATCTTTTGCTTAAACTGAGGGGCTGACAACTTATGTTCTTAACTAGAACTGGGCTGGTCAGCTAACTAACAGGCTACAAGGTAGCCAACAACCTAAACAACTCCATCATTAATATCACAGGCTTGAATTAAAGTATTATGGTCTGATTCACTGTAAAATGACAGTATAAAGTCAGTCAGAAGTCGCATCAAACAGAGACTGAATCCCAAACGGTAGGGAGCAATAATACCTCATAGGATTTGATAGTGAACATCTTAATAAGAACACTGCCAGGATGCATATTGCACAAAATATGATGTATATGCGTATGATGATGTAGCAGAGATTTACTATCGAGGATTGATCTACTTAACCCAAGCCGGCAGACCTTGGACTCAAAGACGAAGATTCGGCCAGAAAATAAAAGCTATGGGTTTTTACACTGCCAAGGCTACACCACTGTCTCTGAAACACCCACACAGTCCTGATCAGACAGATATGTGAAAGTTGTTCTAGCTTTTCTAACTTTATTTTAAATATGGTGTAGAATTTTTTGTTTTTATTCAAATTTGACTTGCTAAAGTCATATTTTCCTTACAATCATAGCAATATGTTTTAATTGAATTTGTTTTGGGACAGTGTAGAAAGCACTCTCAGCTCTTTTGACCAACAGAGGGTGCTGTAGGACACTATTAAAGGTGTCACCTCATGGCCAAATTGTAGTCTTTCTTCAATGCAAATGGTTTTGTCCATGTGGCCATTCAAAAAGAAGTTATCAGCAGTTCTGAAAAACAGCCCCATAACGGAGAACCCTACATGCTCACTGGCGGTCATGCTGCTGTTACATCGTGGTCACAGAGTGGTCAAAAATTGGTCATAGAATCCTCTCACTTGGGCTCCGAGCGCTGTAGTCATGGTTTGAGAAATGCAGGCTTTCCACCACTGTGGCTTAACCGATCCCTCGTCAAATTGTAAATGGTGATCCTGGTGGATTGTGGGTATTGTAGTTGAGGTAAAATGAGGGAAGAAGAATGGAATGTACAGGCTTTAAAGAGATTTGCTTACACTTCTCAGCGCAGATAATCTCTTTAACAGACTTCCACTCTCTACAAACCACAGTTATTTTGCATGGAAGATATGAAAAATAATGTCCATCATTTTGGCCAAATATTGCTCTACGGAGAATGAGGTTTGGATACTACATCTCGAAAACCCCCCCGAAACCTTCTCTCGACCCCTCTCTCTCTTTTGGGGTTTGTCTTCAGGGTGAAATCAGATCAGAAAAGCAGCTGGGGAGAGGGAGAGATTGAGCGAGAGACAAAAGAATGCCAAAAGCATCTTCATGTTTCTCCTCATCATCCATCATTTTTTACAGGCCTGACCTCAGACAGGCCGGCCATGAAAGAGGAACTAGTGTTCCCCCAAGGAGAAAATGCACAGACTCCGTCATTGTATTAAATGGATGTCTGGGATGGGTGTGTGTGTGTGTGTGTGTGTGTGTGTGTGTGTGTGTGTGTGTGGCTTATTCTGGAATGTATGTTGGACAATGTACTGTATACTGTATGAAGTCCATGAGAAAGTGAGGAAGTGGATGGATAATGCAAATAAAAATGTAATTGTTGGCAGGGTAAGAAAATGTAGTACCTCATAAACTCCGAAAAACAGCAAACGTTAGTTCTTTCATCTCTGTAATTCTGTAAGCTTTCTGTATGTCAATAATTTATGCTTACATGTATCACAACTACAACTGTTGCATCAAAGTGCAGCAAATCCCATTTGAAAAAAGACTCAAAATCTCCATATCTGAATATTCGATCTCTATGTGGCATCAGATTACAGATCGGCAAGAAATCTGTGAGCGCTGATCTACTTTTTGTCTGTGCAGCAAAGACCTTCAGTGCAATAGATCAGATAAACTAATGATAAATGTTCTTCTGCATTTTCTTTCATTTCAGTTTCATTTCAAAGTATCATAAGCAGCTGATAGTAAACACACACCAATCTATTTAATAAAAACAATTTCACAAGTGCTTATTGGGACCCTGTCAAAACATTCCAAGGAGAGTTTGAGGAATCAGCATGGATCCAATAGGAGAGACAGCCTATAAAAAGACTATGCTAGACATTCATTTTTGGTCAGCAATAAGCCATGGAATGAACCACCATCAAAATTCTGGTACTTTCAGCCCAAAGACATCCCAGTGTAAAAATTTTACAAAATATCAAAACTTTTAAATATTTTTTATAGCAAAAATAAAAAGTAAATACAATACAATACAAAGTAAAAAAAATAAATACATTTTTGATAACAATAATGCAAAATCCTTTAAGATATAATGTGGGGGAGCGATGATGAGGCAGACGCTCACAGTGAGAAGAGTGAGATTTATTAAGGGCAAATCCAGAGTCAGGGTCAAGACAGTCCAGGGTCATAGAGCCAACACGGATGGCATGGGGAACAGACATGACAAAAGAAACACAGGATAAACAAACAAAGGAGGTCGGAATAAACAAACAGTTCAAACAATATAATACACCTCAAACAAAGACCAGCAAGGTACTAGGGAAAACACAGGGCTCAAATACAAGAGGGATAATGACAGTTAACATGACACAGGTGGAAAGCAGGTGGTTACAATTGGGATCAAGAAACAAGGGGGCTGGACAGGGAAGAATCAAAACAAAGAAAGCACATGGACAAGTAAACAAAAGCACATGGATGACTGGGAGGGGCCAATCATGACATAAGATATCAAATGTATCTTGCAAAAAAATGACATGTAACTGTTCCATGTGAATCATTTGTAAATGGCCAAAATACAGAAAAATTAGTAGTCCAATTAAACTGGTTCATAGGTTATCATACATTTAGGATGCGTTTTATATATATGTACATATATATATATATATATATATATATTTTTTTTTTTTTTTTTTTTTTTTTATTTAAACATAGTACTATGAAAACATAGTAGTGATAACTTTCCCATCTGCCCTCTGGTTGTCTTTCAATTTTGGAACCAAAGAATATAAGCAAAAAAATAATGACCAGATAGGTAATCAGTTAGATCCTTAGATTTTATTTAAACATGTAGAGAAAGAACTTTTATTCTGTTAAAAGATTATATTGATATTCAATAGAGACAGACAGAAGCTCAGTTAGCCTCAGATGGAGGCACTGCTCTCTGACGGCAGGGCATGTTACCCCAAGACCGAGACAAGACTGAATCTAAATGATGTTACGCCCAAGATCATTAATTCACGCTCTCACAACCAAGACCGGGCTCGAGTACAATGCTAGAGCAGGGTTCTAAAGGTTAATGTATGGAGTAAAGTGGCATTAAGAAATTTTGGACCATTTGTCATGAAGCATGCTAATGTAGGGAGTAACGAATTAGGCAATTAGTATTTGCATTGAACATTATGCAAATTGATGGCCCTTAGCTTCTACGCATGTTGGCATGTTTGGTCAAGCTACCCTTTGATCACAATGTAAAGAGAAGTTGTCATTATGTTAAGAGGTTTTCTTATATGTGTGTGTGTGTGTGTGTGTGTGTGTGTGTGTGTGTGTGTGTGTGTGTGTGTGTGTGTGTGTGTGTGTTCCGTACCTAAGCTCGGCCATCTCAGCATAAAATAACGGATGTAAATCAGTGATTGGCGCGTTGCCATGGCAGCCGCAAACAGGCGCGTTTGGTCGATCGCTCAGGGCGAGAGAGACGTGGATATTTCATTAACCTTCATACAGCCTGGCATTCAGTTTAATGAGCAGGCCCTGAATAAATGCATCCCTGCAACAAGGAGCTGATTAGCCAGTAAAATCTTGGATGAACTGTGGTCATTCTTCAGTTCCTCACATCCTCCTACCTACAGTGACTCTCGAGGGTGAAACCAGCCTCATATAACCAAACGAGCACACTGAGCTGTACACTCACCAGCCACTTTATTAGGTACAGAGGTGGTCAAGACAACTTGCTGAAGTGCAGACCGAGCATCAGAACGGGGAAGAAAGGGGGTTTAAGGGACTCTGAACGTGGCATGGTTGTTGGAGCCAGACGGGCTGGTCTGAGTATTTCAGAAACTGCTGATCTACTGGGATTTTCACACACAACCATCTCTAGGGTTTACAGAGAACGGTCAGAAAAAGAGGAAATATCCAGTGAGCGGTCAGTTGTGTGGACGAAAATGCCTTGTTGATGTGAGAGGTCAGAGGAGAACGGGCAGACTGGTTCCAGATGATAGAAAGGCAACAGGAACTCAAATAACCAACCAAATCTCTGAGGAACGTTTCCAACACCTTGTTGAAAGTCTGCCATGAAGAATTAAAGCAGTTCTGAAGGCAAAAGGGGGTCCAGCCTTTTACTAGCAATGTGTACCTAATAAAGTGGCTGGTGAGTGAATATCATTAATACTTGTGAACAGGAAGGAGCACTTCCTTCTTTAAGAAAAATCACACTGTTCTTTCAAAATTCTGCATAATGCCCTGATTGAGAATTAATATGAAAGTCATTCAGAGTGGTTTGATCTGAAATGGTTTATTGTAGAGAAACTTCAATAGAAGAATAATTGCCATGTATAATGTTTGTGTCTGACTGCATTCCCAAAAGGAAAAACTCCATAATGCATGGGTGGACAGTAACTAAGTAAATGTAACTCGTTTCTGTACTTTAGTATTTTTTGGTGTATCTGTACTGAAGTTTCTCCATTACTGGGCGACTTTTTCCTTTCACTCCACTACATTTCAGAGTCTAATATCCGACTTTTTCCTCCTACATTTTGACAAATCTGTGGTTCCTTTTGGTTTCTGTGTGTATAAAAACGTAACATGTCAAAACGAAAGAAGCGCAAAGCCAGAGCACCAATCAGGGCCCAGCGGTCACTTTGTTTAGAGCTGGTTTTGACCTGTTGGTCATACCGACCCAGTGCAGCACGCGGTTCAACGTCAGCGCAGCAGCGTAAAACTTTGGGAGAGTCTGTTCAACATAAATGATGAACTAACCTAACTTTGTGTAAATAGAGCACAATATAGAAATATGTCCACATATGCAGTCGAGACTGACGCGGCTTTTTTCTGAATTTCTACAAACACAATTTCATTTTATAGTAAATGAGTTTGGGCTGGTTTATGTTTATGAACAGACGCCTACAGATCAACATAGTAAAGGAGCTCATCTGTGATCCTGAGTTTAAAGCCAGTTTTTATTCAACTTAAACTTGGAACTAAGTTGTAAATAAATCTGAAACTGAAACTTTGCTTGTGTGTAAAAAGTGATTTCAGAGCCACTCGGTTCTCCCTGATGGAAACTGTTTACCTTCAGTGTTTTGTGCTTCTGATCATTTTAATAGACGTCAGCGTCACTAATTAATGACGTTCTATTAAAAGACTGGTTTACCAAGAGAGACGCTGGAGGACTTTCACCTGAAATGAGTTCATGAAGCCAGTCTGGTTATAAAAATGATAACAGGACCAGATCAGAGCCAGAATGACTCTTTTAGTACTTTTACTCAAGTGGAGGTCTAAAGGGAGGAACTTCTACTTTTACTGGAGTGATATTTTACCTTGGATGTCTCTACTTTAACACAAGTACATGATTTGTGTACTTCGTCCACCTCGGCCAATATGCTGCATTCAAGTGTTTCATTGAAAACACCCTCATTCCGCACCTCATAGTGGTATGCAGTCTACGACGGCATGAACCCAAGCAGAATGCTGGCATAGTGACAACATCATTGTGAAAATACATGATTTTCAGATGAAAGCTTCATCAGTGTAGACTGTTTATTTACGGTGGAGAAAGGCAGGAAGACACCCTGAGCTTACTTTATTGTGTAATACTGAGTCTGGAATTCAATATCGAGTCGTATGACTTCCACAGCTCCAAAAAAATCAATGTCCGGTTAATTCCATCACAGCAGACAATGGCAAAAGTTGGGAAAATTGGACTCTTAATGGAGCATTTCGCTCACCGATGCAGTCTGTGGACCATTGTTCGCTTGTGGTGGCAGAATTTTCCGTCGCAACTCTACTGCACATGTGTGAATGCAGCATGCCGTACAGCGGCTTGACTCACCCTGACTGGACTCATGTGATTCTCATCGTCATGGTAACATCTACGCTAAGTGGTGCACTATGCATGTGAGTAAGTTTGGAGATTTTCATCTGATTGTTGAGTAGATTGAGCATAACACCTCTGTCTGAATCTATAATTGGAAAATATATTCAAACAGATTGGTGAAAATCTTTGCATGTAAACACAGACACTGTTATTTACAAACATGGATAAAACTGTGCAGCATAGCTTAACGGTACACAGTTAGACAGCGAAACAGTTCAATCTCGGGAACGAACTTGCTTCTGTTACAGGATCTTGATGTGCCTGAGTAAACATGACACTTGTAGACAGTGACTTAAATTGTAAAGAGATGCAGACGGAGTGCAACCACTGCAGAAAAACACACCGAGTGACAGAAAGACAGGCAGAGAGAAGCAGACAGATACCCTGACATTAATAGATTACTACTACAAATAAAGTGTTTAACTGATACATTATAAACACATTCGATGTGACATGGTTAATGATTAGCCTGAATTATTAAGGTCATAATCATGTCTGTGGAATCATGTGAATGTCTTTATTAATTTAAACTCAGATCAGTCATCAAGAAAAAAAAGGATCGGTCTGGTTCCAAATAGCACACAATAAAGTTAATGCTGAGACACATTTGCATATTGATGCTGTTGGTATTGCAGACAGACAGACAGTCAGCCAGGCAGGCAGACAGACAGGCAGGTAGCTAGTCAGACAGACAGAGAGACAGGCAGGTAGGCAGACAGATTTGATTTACAGGCAGACAGGCAGAGTCAGGTACACAGGAAGGCAGGTAAGCAGACAGACAAACAGTTAGACAGACAGACAGTTAAGGCAGACAGACAGGCAGACAAACAGACAGACAGGCCTTTTGCTGTAGGGCGTGTTGGTGCATTTGGGTGCTCTAAAGCGTCTCTTTTCTCAAGTCACTGCTCTAATGGAAACAACTCTGAGGTTAAACTCCATCTCTGAGTGTTTCAAAACACACCGACACACACACACACACACACACACACACACCCACACACACACACACAAACCTCCCACAACTCTGGGGACAATCACAGACACACACATACACACATACTATACCTCTGCTGCCATCCTTTCCTCTCTCTCTCACAGTAAGGCAAACTTTTAATAAACTTTTAGTTTATTACTTAAACACAGATCAACCCCCACTCAGTCTCTCTCTCTCTTGCTCTCTCTTTCTGTCTATCTTTCTTTCTTACACACACACACACACACACACACTTTATAATGTCATAATAGAGTAGAGTAATACTAATGTACCACAAGAATCAATCATTATGCAAAAGTTTGACATACTTTGACTTAAAAAATGAGACCATGTAAAAACAAACCATGTAATTTGATGGAGTGCCTAAACTTTTGCATATGACTGTATAAACATGGAAGTACTTACACTTAATAATAAACATATAATAAGTAATGTTCTCTCTCTGTATATATCTACACTATATTTCCAGAAGTATTCGCTCATCTGCTTTCACACGCATATGAAATTGAGTGACATCACACTCTTAATCCATGGGGTTTAATATGATGTTGACTCACCCTTTGCAGCTATCACAGCTTCAACTCTTCTGGGAAGGCTTTCCACAAGGGTTAGGAGAGTGTTTATGGGAATTTTTGACCGTTCTTCCAGAAGCACATTTGTGAGGTCAGACACTGATGTTGGACGAGAAGGCCTGGCTCACAGTCTCCGCTCTAATTCATCCCAAAGGTGTTCTGTTAGGTTGAGGTCAGGACTCTGGCCAGACCAAGTTCTTCCAGACCAAACTGGCTCATCTGTGTTTTTATGGACCTGCTTTGTGCACTGGTGCACAGTCATGTTGGAACAGGAAGGGGCCGTCCCCAAACTGTTCCCACAAAGTTGGCAGCATTAAATTGTGTAAGACTTTGATGCAGCTGCTCGGTCAACCCACTCCACGAAGCTCTCTACGCTGTTCTTGAGCTGATCTGAAGGCCACATGAAGTTTGGAGGTCTGTAGTGATTGACTCTGCAGAAAGATGGTGACCTCTGCGCACTATGCCCCTCAGCATCCGCTGACCCCGCTCTGTCATTTTACGTGGCCGACCACTTTGTGGCTGAGTTGCTGTCGTTCTCAATCGCTTCCACTTTGCTATAATCCCACTGACAGTCGACTGTGGATTATTTAGTAGTGAGGAAATTTCACGACTGGACTTGTTGAACAGGCGGCGTCTGATCACGGTACCACGCTGGAATTCACTGAGCTCCTGAGAGCGACCCATTCTTTCACTAATGTCTGTAGAAGCAGTCTGCAGGCCTAGGGGCTCGGCTTTATACACCTGTGCCCATGGAAGTGACAGGAACACCTGAATTCAATGATTTGGATGGATGAGTGAAAACTTTTAGCAATATAATGTTTATATGTATATAAATAACCTCATTTCCAAAAAAACTTGAAACGCTGTGCAAAAAGTGCAAAATGTAAATGAAAATCATTCACCCCCTACATTTCTGTTCTTTTGGCCTGAGCTCTGAGCTCATTGAAGATGAGGTGACTGATATGGGAGACATTAGTGCACATGGCAATAGTGCACATTGCACAGCTGTGAAGGGTTCATTAAGGCTGAATGACATATTCAGATTTTGGAACAACATATGCTGCCATCCAGATGACGTCTTTTTCAGGGAAGGCCTTGCTTATTTCAGCAAGACAATGTCCAACCACATAATGCACGTAATACAATTGCATGGCTATATATTAAAAGAGTCCGGGTGCTAAACTGGCCTGCCTGCAGTTCAGACCTGTCAGCGCTAAAAAGATTTGGTGCATTATGAACCGAGAAATACAAGAAAGGAGACTCCGAACTGCTGAGCAGCTGAAATCCTGTATGAAACAAGAATGGAAAATATTTCAGTTTCAAACATGACAGTTTCAGTTCCCAAACACTTACAGAGCATTGTTAAAAGAAGAGGTGATGCAACACAGTGGTAAACATGACCATGTGCCTTTTTGAAATGTGTTGCTGGAATGAAATAATAAAAAAATAAAAAAAATTAAAAACAGGCTTATATTTAAAAAAAAGTATAATTTTCAACATGTGCATTTGTACTATTTTCAATTCAATTTAGGGTTTGCATGATTTGATGAGCCTGGTTTTGTTTGCATTTTGCACAGCACAGTTTATATAGTATATGTAATCCTACTCTTAATCTCAGGAACCAAAAGGAAATGGAAAATGGAGCTTTTGTGAAAAACACGTCACAAAGGCAGGAGCATTTTCACGGTCGTGTAGCGTTGGTTATGTACAAAGTCAGAAGCATATTTGTCATGAAAATGCACGGAAAACAACACACACACACGCACACACACACACACGCACACACACACACACACACACACACACACACACACACACACACACACACACACACACACAAAAGCCTTAAGAGTGGTGTCTCTGCCTTTGGGGCTTTGGGGAAAGGAATGAAGCTCTTTGTATGCCACTATTAGCTGCTAAGAGGCTGCATTCCCTGCATTCTTCAGTTGGTAAGCATGGCCCCATTGCTGCTGGTAAAGCAATCACTCCCCACAAAGTTCTGGGTGAGAAATGCAGTGATAGCTGGGAAAAAGACACCCATCTGGCCCACAGTGCCCTCTGGGCATAGTGCTGGATAGAGGGGAAGAAAGGCTACATGAAGCTGGGTCATTATTGTCCTGAGACCTACACAGACAGAAGACTGAGAAAAGACCAACCACACACACAAGGAAGCTGAAAGGACAGTTTATGGGGCCTTACTGCTGTGACAGTTACAGTAATAAGTCTGTGCATGCATGGGCAGCTTATGCATTACTGGAGCTGTCAGCTTCTGTAACTGAAGTTATTAGTAATGAGATCTGTGATTTTAATCCAGTATGAATTTGCAGTGCGTGTAGTATTTACAGTCAGACAGTACACTGTACTGCCAAATGTATTCACTTGTCTGCTTGTCACACACTTATAAACTTGAATACCATCCCCTTCTTAATCCATAGGGTTTAATATGATGCCCTTTTCAGCTATAACAGCTTCAACTCTTCTGGGAAGGCTTTCCACGAGGTTTAGGAGTGTGTTTATGGGAATTTTTGACCGTTCTTCCGGAAGCGTATTTGTGAGGTCAGACACTGACATGGGATGAGAAGGCCTGGCTCACAGTCTCCGCTCTAATTCATCCCAAAGGTGTTCTATAGGGTTGAGGTCAGGACTCTGTGCAGGCCAGTCAAATTTTTCCACACTAAACTGGCTCATCCATGTCTTTATGGACCTGCTTTGTGCACTGGTGCACAGTCATATTGGAACAGGAAGGGGCCGTCCCCCAAACTGAAAGTGTCCAAAATCTCTTGGTGCTGAAGCTTTAAGAGTTCCTTTCACTGGAACTAAGGGGCCGAGCCCAACTCCTGAAAAACAAGCCCACACCATGATCCCCCCTCCACCAAACTTTACACTCAGCACAATGCAGTCAGACTCCTGGCAACTGCCAAAACTCAGACTTTTCCATTGGATTTCCAGACGGAGAAGATTGATTGGTCACTCCAGAGAACACGTCTCCACTGCTCTAGAGTCCAGTGGCGGCACTTTACATCACTGCATTCCACATTTTGCATTGCACATGGTGATGCAAAGCTTGGATGCAGCTGCTCGGCCATGGAAACCCATTCCATGAAGCTCTCTATGCTGTTCTTGAGCTGATCTGAAGGCCACATGAAGTTTGGAGGTCTGTAGTGATTGACTCTGCAGAAAGTCGGTGACCTCTGCGCTCTATGCCCCTCAGCATCCGCTGACCGCTCTGTCATTCTACGTGGCCGACCACTTCATGGCTGAGTTGCTGTCGTTCCGCTGTCGGCTCGGCTTTATACACCTGTGACCATGGAAGTGACTGGAACACCTGAATTCAATGATTTGGATGGGCGAGTGAAAACTTTTAGCAATATAATGTTTTACGACTTTATTCTCAAAGTCTACTACTTTTATTTTATTTAACAGTGGCCCTAAAACCCTGTTGTAGGTATCTGTAGAGGATGTGTTAATTTATTTTCACTTAGAAAACCACAAAATATAATTTAACCAAAGGTCTTCATGGGGATATACCTGCATATTTCAATTCTTAATAATAAGATAAAATATTTTTGAAGTTTTAGTTTTTCACTATATTGCAATTTGTTGCAGTTTTTTAAAAGCAGTACACCTGAATAGTGTTGTTCCTCTCAAACCTTAATAAAAGGTGCTGGCAAATGGGTAAAAGGGCTTCTAATGGCTTCTAATAGACTTCTTTCATTTGAGTTGCAAATAAATTTGGCTGAAAAATAAGGCTGACCTATTCGCTGCACATGGACCTGAATATGATGACAATATGAAAAAGGGATCCAGTACGCCTCAATTTCTGCACACTCAGTGGAAACTGAGATGTTTAAAGGCTGCTTGTGGGCCAAATAAAAGAAAAAGTTTGAGCAACATTCCTTCTCAATGCATCACAGCAATTCAGCAGTCAGAGAGCTGTTAGCTATAAACGAAAAGGTTATGGGTTTGATCCCAGCTGTTGGTTGTCACTGTAGCGCTCTCAAACGCACCTTTTAACCCTGACCTGCTCCAGAGCACTGAAACTGCAAAGTGTCATCTGTAAAAATCATCAGTCTCTGAAAAATGCTTTGACTGTTTCCTGAGACAAAAACACTTAATTCAATTTGGCTTGTACAGAACGTCTCACAGCAGACGCTGTCACGAAGGAGCTTCATAAAGAGCTGTCCTGAAACTCTCAGTGAGCAAGCCAGAGATGCCTGCGGCAAGGAAAAACTCCCCGAGACAGAAAAAAGGAAGAAATCTTGAGAGGAACCAAGACTCAAAAGCAGATCACATCCTCTGGTAGGAGGCCTACTGAAAATAACACAATGTGGGACTCACATTCAGCTTTGCTAATTATCAGTCTGGTCACTTGAATCACGTACATTCAGCTGTTATTCTGCATTCTTTAGCCCTCTGGGGTCTCTGAGGACATTTTCTCGATTTTGGCATGTCTTCTTAAAAATCACCGTTAAAGGCACTTGCTTATAACATGATACTCATATGTTTCATATCAAAATGCTCAGTTATTTTTGTCACTACTTTCCTTGCTTCAACTAAACTCTTTGCAGTGCGTTTCACATGTGTCTCTGATGTGGACTGAATGAAGAATGAAGGCTTTACTGCATGATGGGTCAGTCCTTAATCATTTCTGGAGTGTCCATTGGTCGGTTTTGCACCAAATGTAGACGAACACATGGATCTGTCAGTTACATACGGTGAGAAGTAGATGATTGCTGTGCAAAATGTAAATGAAAACAGAATTCAAAGATGTGCAAATAACTTAAATCCTACATTTGATTGGAAATAGGACCAAAAACAACATTTAAGTATTGAAATTGAGACATTTCGTAGTTGGGACAGGGCAACAAAAGATAAAGTTGTATAATGCTAAAAAAAAAAAGTAGTTAATTGGTCTTTCAGAAGATGGGGAGATGTTCACCCCTCTCTGAAAGACTGCGCAGGCCAATAGTGCAACAGTTCAAAAATAACATTTCTCAATGGAAAAGAGCAAAAAACTTGGGGGTTTCCTTAACCATGGTACAAAAGGTCATTAACATATTCAGAACATCTAAAGAAATCTCTGTATGCAAGCAACAAGGCTGAAAACCAATACTGGCTGGCTGTGATCTTCAGGCTCTCAGGCGGCACTGCATTAAAAACAGGCATGGTTCTATAATGGAAATCACTGAATGGGTTCCGAAAGACTTCTAAGAACCACTGTCTGTGGACACAGTTCATCACTGCACCCGGAAATTGAGGTTAAAACTCTAAAATGGCAAGAAGAAACCAAATATATATATAACAGGATCCTGAAACACCGCCGCCGTTGGATTTGATGTGAAATTTTAAGTATGTTTGAAATCACATCGCATTTAACCTCCCGTAAAGACCTTTGTTAAGCTGTGAGTGTATATATGCTTACATAGAACATTGCTCAACAGTAGTCGAGCATGAACCTAATAAACATACCCACCCTTACACTTTCAGCCAATCAAACCACGTGAAACACTGGATCTGATGAGACTGACATGACAAATATGAAATTAAATTGAGGAGGGAGGAGCGGAGGGCTGCAGGCTCGTCACGTTTTAAGACAAGTTAGGTGGAGCCTCTTTCTTTATTTTAAGAAAATAGAGCTCACATGTCTTGCTAACATATTGTTGAACATAACATTCATCTTCCTGTTTTATGTGCATGCTGTTAACATATGACCTACAGAACAGCTACTGTACACCATGCAAATTTATGCTTTTCTTTTAAACATTTCCATAAACAGCCCTGCACTGCACCTCAGGTTTTTACAGGCAGTGCATACAAATGACAGAACCTGCAAACTAACCCTGCTTGTTATTTGCCGTTTGTACCTAAAATCCTAAAATGTGTTTCACCAGTAATACGTTTGATAATAAACAGGCTTTATTTACAGAAGCTACTGCTTCCATACGAAACCATTTCCAACTAAAAGACTGCAGCGTTTAATGGAGAGGAACTGCTCATTTCTACATGCCATTTCAGGAACATGAATGATGCAAAACAGGCTAAAAAAGGAGAGAAAGCCCCCCTCCTGTTTCTATGGTTACCAGACTTCCCACTTTCCAATGGTCTTCTGAAGAGTGTGAAGGCAGCTTGTCTCCAGCGCCTCTTTGGTCTTTATTTTCTGGGGTTTTTTTTTTTTTTTTTTTTGACAAAGCCATGCCCTTCCACAGATTCTGCAGATTCCCTGACAGAGTGCACTGGACATGCTAAAATAACCAGGACTGAGATGAGAAATCATGACAAAGTTGTATATAAACACTGATATTTTTTTATTGTTCCAAACAGTTCAGAGTTCATTATGTCTGAATATGACGGAGTCCATGTGCACCATAGGGGGCGCTAAACTTTCAGCCAAACAGTCATGACAGGATTGTCCCGCTCACCATTCGAGTCAGATGAACTGTAAAACGATGAGCTAGCGAGCCAAAATCACTGTCTAAAAGCAAATGCTAAGTAAATCAATTCAGATAGACAAGCTATCGTTGTTTGTGTTCACTGCAAACATTAGCATTGCATCTGAAATTATGTGACCACCCCAGGACCTCCAGAAAGCATCGTGGTCTTGTTTTTATTCAACCAGAATCGGTAGTTCTAGGTTCAGTTTAGTAACAATACCATGCTGCACCACACTGCTCAGAGCACGAATGAGTGTGGGGGCTAAAATAATTTTGCATCTGTGGATACATCAATACTGTTAATACAAGTCAATTTCATAAAAGAAAAATGCATTTTTTAAAAAGTACAAAAATAATATGAAATGTATATATTTTTAATGTTTACACTGTAAACATACCTTACCATATACAAACTGTAATATGCTGGACCAAATTATGATTCAAATTATGGATTACATGCACTTAATTGTGCTTTTGAGTATTTTTTTTTTTTCAAACAATTTAAGTTCATAATTTGGAGGCTTGTTGTTACATATGAGATATATTAATTAAATATATTAAATGTGTACTCTTGGGTGTATTGATGTCCATATTTGCTGGTTTGATTTATGCTGTAACTAAAATACAGCAAACATATATTAAAACGCCCTAAAAGTCACTGCTTCCTAACTACTACACCTAAATAAGTGACAAATAAATATGTTTTGGTGTAAACATGCTTCAATATGTTAAGAAATATTTATCAAATCATCAAATTTCTACTTTGCCTCAGTCCATCTTAAATGAGCTCGGGCCCAGAGAAGGTGGCAGTGTTTCTGGGTTCAAATGTTTTTGCTCACAGCATAAAATATGAAAATATACTTTCAAACATACATAAAAAAGTCTTTTAAGTATTATGTTTATATGTTAGGCATACTGGTCATGTACTTAGGCATGCTTCTATTTCTCAAGGGTATCCCGGTCCAACACCACAACCAAAACAGGCCTTGCACCACTCCAGCCAACACTTTGCATTGCACATAGGCCTGTATGCAGCTGCTCGGGCACAGAAATCTATTTAAGCTCCTGAAGCTCAGTTCTTGTGCAGATGTTGCTTCCAGAAGCAGTTTGTAACTCCTTAATGAGTGATGCAACAGAGGATAGGTGAACTTTTGCGCTCTGAGCTTGAGCAATCAGTGACCCCCACTCTGTTAGTTTGTGAGATCTACCGCTTCATGGCTGAGCGGTTGTTGCTCCTAGACTCGTCCACAGCACTTACAGTTGACCAGGGCAGATTTAGCAGGATATTTTCATGAACTGACTTTTGGCAAAGACAGTTTAAGGTCACTGAGCCCTTCAGTATGACCCATTCTACTGGCTATGAACATGGCTGACACACCTGCACTCAATAATTCAGAAAGGGGTCCACATATAGTGTATTATACCTCAGAAACACCTTTGTGGTTATTGCCTAACATATGTTATCGACACATAATTCAGTGGTTCCATGTAGCCCACTAAGACGATAGCAATTAACCAGCAATATCATGCAGGCTTACAGCTCATCACCGAAACCTTACCCCAAGTCGTTCGCAGTGGATGAGATTGCAGTTTATAATACTCAAACTGTCAACTGGTGGTCATCATGTAACACAGCCTCGAGCAAGACTGCTTCACTGTGGTTTGAGCCAAAGTCATGCCATCCTGAGTGAGAAAACACCAACAATGCCAAGCTCATGCAACAGCCACCTCAAGAATTTGATTCTCAGTGCTGCCAAACCAAAGAAATGTGAGTCTAAGTGATGCCAGCTTGACAGCAATCCTAGCCTTTAAAACTGAGCCTTGGCCCGCAGTTCAATTCAGAGATGCCAACAGCAGCCACTGCCAAGTGCTAATATTACTGTATTAACATAAACACCAATGTTGCAAGCATAAAAAGTCAGTTATTTTAAGGTCACCCTTCCAAGTGCTTCCTTTTGTTCAGGAAACATTTCCAAATCTGTCAGTCTTTCTCCTGCTGAGGACATCATATCCAGTAAGGGCCATCATGGTGGTGCCAAAGTGCTGCTTTTTGTTTGTTTGTGACCCTGTTGGTTAGAAATGCACTCTTTAAGAAGCATAGGCTGTAGATCTGAGTCTTAAGCCAGTAATAGAGTGTGTGTGTGTGTGTGTGTGTGTGTGTGTGTGTGTGTGTGTGTGTGTGTGTGTGTGTGTGTGTGTGTGTTGTCTTTGGAGCTGAGCTGGGTTTGGCGGAAGGCCCAGCGTCTGTGTTTCTCACTGAATTATACCAGCAGATGCTGTGCAGAATCACTTAGCTTTCACAAAAAGAAAAAAAAAACAACCATTCAGTCTCAAATACCTTTAAGGTCCTAGATACTTAAAGCTGCAGTCTCACTAGACCGAGGGTCAGCAACCCAAATGTTCTTTCCTTCCAAGAAAATTAAAGCACCTTTAATTAAGGCACAGCATTTTATGTTGATTCTATTGACATAATATTTTACCATCTTGGCTGTAAATATGTCTTAATATGTGATAGCTAATGTCCTAATGTCTGCATAGACTAAAGGATATAATTGAAAATGCAGACTTACGTTGCTCTGTTTTAAGCTATAGCTCAGCTGTAGTTGCTTTTCTCGCATCTCCAGCAGGAAACTTTTCTGCAAAATGGATTTTTTTTGTAAAATGTCTCTTAACGGTTGACTTTTCTCAATCGCCAACTTCTTGTTTGTATTTTCCGTTTCACCGTACGTGCACCTGAGGCGCCAGAGTGCACCTGCTGCACCATTTAAGGTGGAATGGAAAATTCAAATGAGAAACTGACTTTTTATGTTTGACGTATAATGGTGTGATTGTTACGACCCGGTCTAGGTCGGGCAGTAACAATATGAAAAGAGTGAGAAGCGGTGACGTGAGTGAGAGATGACTATTTAGTTCAAGCCTGTGTGATGTGACTAAGACTAAAACAACAGTAGACTTACACACCGGCAACAACCTCAGGAATGGCCCAGGCCAAAACAACAAACAAACCCACACTCACTTAACTATACAACACAATCTACCTTGCCTACATACAAACAAAAAGAAATAAAAGACAGTGTTCAAACTTTCCTCCCTTACTAACCAAACACACAGACAAACCCGTTCCCAAACAAAATAGCAGCCGCTCCCTACAGATTCACATAGACTATTTACAAACATACAAGATATGTACAGTATTTAGGGTCAGGCTAAAGTGTAGTCAAAACAAGCAGAACAGGCAATGGTAACAGATAACACACAAAGCAAAGCGATACAATGAGGAAAAAGCCTGGTGACCCAGCCGTCTTGGGCCTCTTTAAGCAGGTGAAGGGGAGATGAAACCATGGAATGGGTCGGCAGCAGGGTCCAGTAGAGGAAAGGGTGAAGATACAGAATGGAATCTGGAATGAGAACAGAACACACAAACCAAGCAAAAACGCAAGGCATAACATGACTATAAACGCAAATCAGTCCCATCGTCTCAAAATCATCGATGTTCATCTTAAATCTCTCTCTTTGCCTTTTCAGTAGCTACTAGCTAGGCGAGACTGTTGTCTGTGTTGCTGTGGTGACCAGCAGTCTGCACTGATCTTCAGGGTTAATGGGTGAATCAGCAGCTCTACATTAACTCCAGCGTTTAAGACCATTTACTGTTAAACTGTGTTGAAGGATCAGCAGAGCTTTATTTTACTGTAAAGGAGGATTTTTTTATTATTACCTACTAATCTGATTCAGCTGTGGAGCCGCAACAGGGCAGTAAAAGAGCCGCATGTTGCCGACCGCCAGACTAATTTGCCGCCAGGCTAATTTGGTGGATCATTCTCAGCACTGCAGTAACACTGACGTGGTGGTGGTGTGTTGCGCTGGTGCGAGTGGATCAGATACAGCAGTGCGGCTGGAGTTTTTAAACACCTCAGTGTCGCTGCTGGACTGAGAACCAAAAATATCCAGCCAACAGCGTCCCGTGGGCAGCATAAAATAAAAATCTCGGGCATGTTCCTTTAAAATCCTCTTCTTCGTAGAAGAGAAACGCAATGTTCCCAATTACGGCACTAATCACACGCAGGAAAACAATGAACCCGGGTCACGGGCTCCACTTAAGTCTGCAGGAGTGTGTGTGAGAACAGGAGACTGCAGAAGGGCTCTCAGGCGGAGAAGTGAAGAGTTAAAAGGCAGGTATGAATGGGTCACTGAGCTGAGGGGACTGAATGAATGGTGAGGAGACGTCGTTAAGAATTTGATTATTTTTAATTGGTCCTGGCTGACTTAAAGCAATGGCATAATCAGTTATCACGCCCCTTCCTGGTTCTTTCACTCGAATGTGTACACACACACACACACACACACACACACACACACACACACACACACACACACACACACCTGTTTTCCCATGCCAACAGTCTCAAAGATAACTGAGACTTTCTGTGTCTACAATACACAAATTGCATTATGTTAAACATAAACAAGACCATGGTGATGTAAATGATGTCACCCAACATCTGGCAGATTTTGAGCAGTTCCAAGGTAGTTAATGGTTATTCATGAGAGATTACCTATTAAGCATCGTTAGCTATGCACTGATAGGGATTTTCTGGACCAATCACAGTAACTGAACCATAATTAGCGCATTAGTGTGGCACACCAATAACTAATACTTTCATTTTTATTTTGTTTTTGCATCGAGTGATTAAATTCCTTAAAGCAGAATTCCACCAATTTTTCCAACATTTCTGAGTAAAGAAATTGTAAACAAAGTCTTTTTCTTAAGAATGAAGTTAAGAACAGAACACATGTAAGAACATCTTTTTTTCTTAAGACACTTTCATGAACCTGGCCCCTGGTCTTCAAATTCCAAGGTGGTCTGCTATCCAAGAACTTACTAGGCCTCACCCTGTTTCGTATGAGAGAGCAGACAAGATCGGGGACTCACACACTGTTTGAATCGAAGGTTCTGTTCAGGGACATTTTTCATTCATCAGATACAAACAATGTAAATGTTCCCTCAAAGGTTCTACAGTGGCTTAAGGTCTGATTGAGATCCTTAAATCAGTTTCTCCAGGTGAAAAGTTGGTATTTGTACCTTTTCATAACCGAATGTTTTAAAACAGAGCAGTAGAATAAAAGCCTGGAGGCGAGGCGGGGTGCGTGGAGTCAGTACAATTTAACATCATTTCAGTGGATTATGGTTCAGTTTATGTTCCCTGACTAAAGGTACCGAGATGAACCCTTGAGGGTCCCACCCCAGTGACAAGAGGGGAACTGCCCCAGTGACAGTTTAGTACCTTTATTTCTGAGTGTGTAGAGTCGAGGTTAAAAGCTGGAAGCTCTTAGGCTTTCGAGGTGGTACAGATATCCCTTCTAGAGAAAACAGCATAGTCCAACATGCCTGATCACCAGCAAAACCAGCATATGGCCGCTGTCGTGAGAAAACCTCGTAAAAAATGGTAACTTTACAGGAGAGGGAAAAAACATATGTTGCTTCTAATGTAAGTCAATGGAACCGAACATTTTTCTATGTCATTTTGGGACGTTTATTTTGGCCCATTCGTCGTTAGATTTATATACAATGTAAAGGACAACAGGCATTTTCAAATTATGGCAAAAACTGAAAAACGGAGATACGAGGTTTTGTTCCGACACCAGTGATATGTTATGCTTTGGATGCTGGTGTGCTGGGTGACCAGCTAAACCAAAAAACACAAAAGCTCTTGTAATATTGTCTATTTAACTGCCACGTTTGACAGCTTGTTCCCTATCGCAACAAATGTAATACATTTTTAAGAGAATCTGAACACATTTGTGGGGCTGCTGTATATGGGTCCGAGTATGTGGGACTGGAAATGGTGTGAATCCCTGTGACAAGGTGTGAGAAGGGCAAATGTCATGAGGGTAAATGAACCCTGGATTTGCATTGGATTTACATGAGCGAGCATGTGAGAGAGATCCAGAGGTGCAAACAGAGCACATGTACATGTAGGTGTGTTCGTGTTAGACGTTATCTGTCTTTTTGAAAGTACTGATGAGGAAAAGCAGCACTGCAGGTGTTCCCACTGTGACCTACATTAACCACATATGCACACAGTGTGTAGATGATCTACATATTATCCATGTCACATCTGCCTTTATAGTCTACAATCAGTTTGCATTTCTCTGTATAAAAATGAAAGACCTTCCTTCCATAGAAAATACTACTGATAAGCACATTCATCTCCATAACTGACAGCAGACAATGACGATAAGGGATTTTCCCCTCGTTCTACAGGTAGCAGACGAGTATGTGTGACAACACTGCCACCAAGTGTTCATCTTTCACATGCCTAACTCCCTGAACCTGCTTGGTAGGCTGAAGTCTCTCAGTGGACTCAATGACTGAATTCAGTACTATATTGACTCAAGTAGAGGTAAATAGCATCAGCATTACTGTAACTCACTGGTTATGAGTTTCTGATGAAATGGGAACTCCACCAGTTTTGCTAAAGTTCTGCTTACTTCAATGGTCAGGATGGAAATGAAGTCATTCAGAGTGGTTTGATGTGAAATGCTCCATTCTAGAGAAACTTGAGTCAGAATTGTTTACAGTGGTGGTGGTAGGAACCAGACGTCTGCCTGAGACACTGTTTTATAAGTTTTGACAAGGTTCTGGCCTAAAGCAGTTTTTTATTATGTGTAAGTTACCCCTGCCATGGGCACTGACAGCCCTCCACACCATCAGAGATGCTGGCTTTTGAACTTGCTGAAAACAATCCGCACAGTCACTTTCCTCTTTGGCCCGGAGGACACGACGTCCATGATTTCCAAAAACAGTTTGAAATGTGGACGCGTCAGACCACAGGACACTTTTCCACTCTGCGTCAGTCCATCTCAGATGAGCTCGGGCCCAGAGAAGCCGGCGGCGTTTCTGGGTGTTGTTGATATGTGGCTTCGCTTTGCATGGCAGAGTTTTAACTTGCACTTGTAGATGGACTTGTTTTTAGATGGACTTGCACTTGTTTTTAATGCAGCGCCGCCTGAGGGATCGAAGGTCACGGGCATTCTGTGTTGGTTTTCTGCCTTGCGGCTTACTTGCAGAGATTTCTCCAGATTCTCTGAATCTTTTGATGATATTATGGACTGTAGATGATGAAATCCCTAAATTCCTTGCAATCGCACATTGAGAAACATTGTTTTTAAACTGTTGGACTATTTGCTCACACAGTTGTTCACAAAGTGGTGAACCTCACCCGTCCTTGCTTGTGAACGACTGAGCCTTTCAGGGACGCTTCCTTTATACACAATCATGACACTCACCTGTTTCCAATTAACCTGTTCACCTGTGGAATGTTCCAAACAGGTGTTTTGAGCATTCCTCAACTTTACCAGTCTTTTGTTGTCCCTGTCCCAACTTCTTTGGAACAGGTTGCAGGCATCAAATTCAAAATGAGTGAATATTTGCAAAAAAATAAAGTTTATCCATTTGAACATTAAATATCTCGTCTTTGTAGTGTATTCAATTGAATACAGGTTGAAAAGGATTTGCAAATCATCGTATTCTGTTATTATTTATGTTTTACACAACGTCCCAACTTCATTGGAATTGGGGTTGTATTATGATGTCAAGCCTGTAAAAACAAAAGAACCCTTTTGGGTGCTACAAAGAACCCTGTACAGCACATTCTCCATCAATCTGCAAAATAAAAAAAAACGTTCAAGGTTTTACGGTTCAAGGTTCTTTATAGAGCTAATTTCCTTACTAAAGAACACTTGAAGAACCGTTTTTAAAGACAATATAATTACCTTGTAAATGCTGTATCAGTCTACACATCGCAGGAGCTTAAATCATACAAATCAGAATAGTTTATTTCATCTGTGGGTCAGAAATATTCTGTCTTTACCATCAACTACACCGACATCGTAATGATCGCTTATTATGCTTATTGTGGTTGGTCTGCGCTGACTTAACGTTAAGTGAGCCCAGTCAACACTCTTGCGTTAACTGCATTAACCGTCTAGCTGAAGCAGGTCAAAGAGATGTAGACATAAATAGACTGACTTTTGGAATCACACATCAAGGTCAACTGTCAACAGTGAACCATTGTTACCCCTGCATGTACTTTTTTCTGGTCTGGTGCTGGTTTAGATGGTCACCCTGCATTGGCATGCTGGGTGACCAGTATACCAGCATCCAAAACACATGCTGGTCTATGCTGTTCTTTCCATCAGGGAACACAAAGGAAAATCTACAGACTTCATCCTTCACCTCTGACAAAACCATGAGAACAGAAGAGCAGACTTCGGTGGGAGGCGGCTGAACGTTTTTCCTGTTTATTCTGACTATTCAATGATTTTTTCCTCGTCTGGTTTCATTTTTTGTTGCTGTTATCACGGCAACTCCGACCCACGCGGCTCACCATGGCTACGGGTTATGTCAGGATGGTTTATTAACCAACGAAGGCAGCGCCGTTCCTACAGTCATGGCTTCGTTGACCGGTGGTATGTCAACAATGGTGGTAATGAATTTTACGTCAACTGAATATTATCTGTTACTTTCATAGGTCTGTGAATCTCCATCCTGTTTCTGGAGCATCATGTGGTTACAAATGGAGAAAGGCTCTCTCGCCATGCAGGTTTCCCCATTAAAGTCTTCACTTTCGAAGCATTAAATCTTTCTTGTTAGCATGAAAAAGCCATAAAAAAAAACAAAAGGAGTGTCCAAACAAAATGTCAGTCAGAAAAAAGTGAATGTGTGTCGACTCAATGTGTTTCAGCATGAACCTACTTTAGATTCTTGCATTATAAAGGCAAAAAGAGGGAAACCGTGGCCTATTTTGAATGTGTCACAGTACATTAATATGCAGTTTTGGACTCAGATACTCCTTCAGTTTGTGTTTTCCTGCACCTGCGCCATATCGTAGTGTGATCAGCCAGTGATCTAATCTTTCTAGATCTGAATCAGGATCTGCTGGAGCAGGAAAATGCACGAAACTGTGCAGTGAAGGTGGAACCACAGCACTGCCTTAGAAACACTGGTCTTATCCATGCACCCACCCAACTAACATCAAGGTGTACATGTGGGCCTGGACGCATAAAGGTTCTTAATGTAGGAGTTACCTGGGATCAGAGCCCTCTTTTTTCATGATGATCTTGCTGAAAGGAGCAGATACTAGATCAGCACTGAGCAGGCCCAGAATGAGCAAACTGACTGGTACAACAAGTATATACAGTAATATGCAGAAGTCAGAGACCAGCCATCGTTTGTTTAACTTCCAGTCAAAACAGCCACTAAGCACAAACAATCCACGTTTCAGGAATTTTCTGCTTTCCCCCCCCAATTTCATCGTATCCAACTCCACTCACTAGTTAGGACTCCCTCCATCACACGATACCACCTGTGGTAGGAGGGCGAGGCTAGCACAGGCTTCCTCCGAGAGCTGTGAAGCACCACCGCATCTGTTCGAAATGCTGCTCACACAACATCATTGGACAGCTGAACGCGCTCAGAGGAAAGCATCAACTGCCAGTTCTGTTATGTCAGCTAACAGACACCTGCACGGACTAGCATGGGCGATGAGTGATGGGGGGAGGGAGCAGGGCATTATCTCCTCCTGATGATGGGGCCAACGCTCGGTTGCGCCACTTGGGAGGCCCTAGGAGATATTTCTGAGGAGCTTCCAAAACTGGAGTTAAAAAAAAAAAAAAGATTAAGCTACAGAGAAAATGAGACTCCTAAGAACCAACTGGAAGACCTGGTAGACCACCAAGACTGTCCCCATTAAATAAATAGCACTTAAAGCTTCCTTCATTTAGTGATAGGAGAGACAAACCCTACATCACCCCTGTGTTCTCATAACGGCAGACTGGCCACGCAGACCTCAACATCACTGAACATGCTTGGGAAGAAGAAAACTTCCCAGCCTGAACTTTGGAGGTGTGTCTGCAGATTACTCTGAGAAACTGAAAGCAAGTCTCCTGAAACGAATGGAAGCTGTAATAAACACAAAGTGGACAGAGTGGGAATACCAAAAAGGGGATATATTTTGGTTGCTCAAAAATGAACGTGTACTCGATAGCAGTTTGGACTGGAAATGAAATAAACGAAGAGTGGTCTCTGATTTCCACACGGCACCACAGCTAAAAAGAGGAAAGAAAGAGAAAAACAAACCGAAATTACTGTGTAATTGTCTGAATTCATTAAATTACCATTATCCAAGTTGGAAAAAGCGAAAAATAAAGAACATCTCATTTGCACAGTAACTAGAATGACACAATTCAGCATTCTCTAAAGCTACATTAACCCCAAAAGAGAGTAAGTATACATACACAGAGCAGAACTCCAAATCACTTCCCATTTTAGCCCTGGAAATGTAGAACCCCACTGGGAGTTCCCATCAACACAGATAAAGAAAAAAGGACAAACCAGAATAAATCGGAATGCACGGGAAAGACTGGTTGTGTTTAGTGAAATAACTTTTTCAATGTGTGCCAAAATACACCCCCCCCCCCGCCCCCCATTTCACACAACTACGAACAAGGCCATGTAGCGCAGGTAGCCACGTTCTGATCCGAAAAGAAAGTGCGACAGTCCTCTCTGAAAAGGCCAAACGTGTTCTCCATGTTGAATGCTAATATCATTTGCATAAGTTTAGAGATGTTAGTACTTTGAAGACAACAAAAAAAAAAAGCAAACTTACATTATGCCAAAGATAGAACACAAAATGGGAAACATAAATTACATATACTTTTCATGTGAAGGATTATTTTCTAATCCTAGAAGAGTGACAAGCAGCATGACAGAGTATGGCAAAAAGTTAATTATTGTTTTTTTTTTTTTCCCCCCAGACTCCTAGAATAAAAGTACAACAATTTATATACTGTAAGCTTAGATGGCATCGCCTGATCGCTCTATTTTTCCTGGACATCATCTCTATTACGAATCTTAGGCGTTTGCCTCACCTTTGTTGAACACAGATGTGTCCTGTTCCACTTCAAGCATCCATAGCTAGAGTAGGGCCCCTGCTCTATAGCAATTCCCCCCAAGACAGCTTAACTATTACCTCTGAAAAATGTATTACACGACATCGCTGCTGGGGGGAGATTTTTTTTTTACGCACTCAGCACTGAACTAAATTCCACCCAATCAGCAGAGCCTGCGGTCATTCTTCTCTTCCGACTGCCTGAATGAGAAGGTGTGGGTGTGGACGAAGAGTTTAGAGACGTTAAAGCATGGTTCGTTTGGGACCGGTGAAGTCTCACGTCAGCAACAGGCCAGAAATCACTGCCTCAGCGCTTCAGTCCCAGTTCTCCCAGTCCTCGTCTTCAAACTAAAAGGAAAAAAAAAGATAAACGGTCTGTTAGAGGAAACATTATGATATTCTCATTTGCTTATACTGGTGCCCAAAATGTGTGACTGTTGAGGACGTTAGGGATATTGCACAACTGCATCATAAAAAGCATTAATTTGTCACAGTTTGCACAAAACATCCAATGTATAACTATATAGTAACAAGTAGCTGACTGAATATCGGTCCTGTGTCGTTACCTTATTATTTTATTTCGACCAGCTGTTTGTTGTTCAGCTCTTGAATATTTTATTTGTGGAAATTCTATATAAAAATTAAGTTTACTTAGTTTTTCACAGGCTACTTAAACTGCTTTTTTGCCTACACATTAGATCGTTCTCATACTCATTTAAGCAACAACAACACATTTACAGGTCATTTAGCTCCAATCATGTTTGTTATAGTTTTAAATACTCCTAAAATGTTTCTCTCTACTCGTAGATTCTCTTTGAATTTACAGATCTCTGAAAATAAACATCATACAAAACCTTTAAGTTCTAAATTACATGACATAATTTAACATCCTTGAATGGTAAAATGGTTTTAAATGGGTGGGGCTGTACCTCTGCCGTGGCATCGACTTTAGACAGAGCCATTTGAACCTCCTCCTCCGTCATATCCAGGTCGAAGTCCTTCTCCCAGTCCTCACTCACATCAGTACTGGAACCTGCCGTGAAACAGATTTTTATAGTGAATATAACGATAAAAACACCACAAACACTGGCTTTTCTTCCCGTTACGACGCAGATTAACAGAAAAATAAAACACAGCATTTTCTCAAATGTAGATAATCAGCCAAAACATGTTTGGTGTACATCACTAAAATCAGTAGCGCAGCCATCGTGCCTGAAATGTGTCCGTTTTTATAGAACAGTGACACACAGTGAGACTATCTGAGATTATTCAACAACAAGACAAACGGAAGTGTGAGGCAATTTAGGACTGTAGTTTGCATGAAGCTGAAACCACCTGTTAGCATCACAGGCCTTGAAGCTCCCGTACAAAACTAAAGAGGTAAACATGCGACACAAAATGTCCTGATTTATCAACTACAAACATCCATGAAAACGTCTGACGTTCTGTAGTTGGTGTCATATGTGGAACCGCCGTCTCCAGATCCAGAGCCAAAATAGGAACTTTGCTTCGACCATGCTAACAGCAAGAACCCACTCCTGCACACTGCGATGATGCTGCATGTAAGCAAGTACTATTAAACCAAATACTCTACTACTGCCAAAGCAGCTCAACTAGTACACTGAATAAGGCTTGCTGATTGGTCTGGTGCATCTTGGCGGGGTTGTCAAGTCTTAAGCCCTATTCAGACGGAATGAGTTTTACAGGAGGAGATGGGAGAATGCAATAGTTCCCAGTGTTCCCCGTCCAAATGTCACTTTTACAGAACGCATCAGTAAAGATCCCGGCATCTTTTACCTTCTCTAAACCGAGCCATAAAAAAAAAAAAACAACCACAGGCTATTAGTCCAATGCAAATCGACATGCTGGTGAAAAAGCGATCCCTGTCTGTGGAACTGAAGTTAAGAGACACTCGAAGAAGTGTTTACTACAAAGGAGCCTCTTCCCACAAGCCATCACTCTCTTGAACAGTTAAAATATTATGTATTCCAGCTTCAAAGGGCACTTCTACATATACTGGTATATACTATAAAAGGTCAACTCCTCTGGAACTGCCGTCTAAATCCAGTGTTTGTTCTAGCATCTTACTCACCTGCCATATTACCCCACTTACCTGCCATATTACCCCACCTATCTGACTGTCCCCTCACTGACCCCTTTCTATGCCACTATACACCCTTTAACTGCTGCTGCACTCAGCACTTTAACTTTAGACTCAAACTTGGCACAATGTAAGGTTTTACAGGTATGACTGTGTGTGTGTGTGTGTGTGTGTGTGTGTGTGTGATGGTTGTTTAATTTACTTCATTATATTTTATATTTATTTTATCTTATTCTCTACATGTGAATGTCTGTCTGGCACTGTGAGCTCCTGTAACCAAAACCAAATTCCTTGTATGCGTAGCAGCCCTGATTCTGATTCTACTAGCGTTCTTTGACAAAGCTGAATCAACTTTAAGTTCACATTTTCCCCATTCCACCTTAAATGTGCAGCAGTTATTATTATAATACCTGAGGCACCAGAATGTAACTACTGCACCATTTAAGGTAGAATGAGAATACCTGAACAAAAAGCTGGTGAGTACGACGCCAATTTCAGCCTTGTCGTTCTCTGAGGCTAAAATCAGGCTGATGTGTAATGTTACTGTCCTGTCTCACGTGCAAAAACTAAATGGCATGTAGAAAAATGTAAGCAAGACAAAACGTAGCAGGTTTAGAATGTTTTTGCTTACCACAGCAGTGCTTTTTTTGAAAATCACATTAATTTTTGTCTTAGAGAAATCCGGCTTAGACCCAGAGTTCCGATTATGGGCATGATGCCGACTTCAAAATGACAAAACGACTTCAGCGCCCTACTTGGTGTAAAGGTTAGCAGATTAATTGTATTGCTTTGATCAGTATAACTATCCTACACTCTCTCACCTTTCTTGCCATTGTTGGATGGCGTAGACTTGCCGCTATCAGAGTTGAGCTCAAACACTCTGAGGTCTTGCGGCCCCTCCTCTCTGGTTTGTTCTGCTTTGGCAGTGCCATTCTCAGCGGGCGTCTGATCTCTCTCTGCCTCCAGGGAGGAGGTCTGCTCTGGGCCTGCCTGCTTCTCCTCCGCTCCCTCCAGCCGGGCCTCAGAAAGCTTAAGGGTGACCTCCTCAGCGGGTGCTGGCCTACTGGTACTCACAGGCTGTTCCGGATTATTTTCCAATTGAGTGGGGAGACTGACGCTGTCACTGCTGACAGAGGGAGTCACGTCAGATGCAGCATCAACAGGAGAGACTGCAGGCTCACAGGGGGCCCCTATGGTTACGGTAGGGAGTTGGGAGTCCTCAAGCGGAGGGGTGAAATCCAAGCGAGATGTAGATGTGGCCCCAAGAAACTCATCTTAAGAGATCATAAAAGAATTGTCATTAAATTACCAGCAAGCGAACAAAATCACTATTTACACTGGAGTGCTTTTACCAGAGTAGGCTGCGTGAAATAATTTGCCAGGACTGGTATGGGATAAAGCAGGGGTCCGCAACACAAATGTTAAGTAGAGCTATTTTGTCCCTTCAACAAAAATTAAACCACCATGGGAGCCACAACATTTCATGTCCATTTGATCATCTTGGCTGTAAATATGTCTCAGTGGTACTAGTATGGGCTAAAAATATAACACAAATGAAAATGCAGACTCAATTTGCTCTGCTTTAAGCTTTAGCTCAGCTACAGCTGCTTTTCTCGCGTCTCCAGCAGGATACTTTTTCGCAGAAGTAGAACAGTTTCTCGTAAAATGTCTCTCGACGTTCGGCTTTCGAGGTCGAAGTCAGCTTCTCAATCACCGGCTTCTTGTTCGAATTTCCTGCTGCACCATTCAAGTTGGAATGGGAAATTTAAAACAAGAAGCTGGCGAATGAGAAACTTGTGACTTTTTAGTGTTTGACAGTTTCTCACTGCAGATTAAACACGCCAGGAAACCAGCTGGAGTATTTAGAAATGCTAATAAGACTATTCGTCTTCAAATTATCGATGTTCGTCTTAAATCTCTCTCTTTGACTCTCGTTAGCTACCTAGCTAGACCAGATTGTTGCTGTTGCTATGGTGACCAGTGGTCTGCGCACCAACCCTCAGGGTTAAAGGGATGAATTGCCGGTTACGCATCAACTCCAGCATTCAAGACTATTTATTGTTAAACTGTGTTAAACAATCAGTCGAGCTTTATTTTACAGCAAAGGAAGATTATTTTATTTTTACCTACAAATCTATTTCTCCTCTGGAGCTGCCGCAACAGGGCAGGGTGATGGATGTGATATTTTGCAAAAATTCCTAAACCGAAGAGTCATAACAGACAGCACCATTATCTTATGTACTGAAACAAGATTAATACTGGACTGCAACAGGCTTAGTATTATTGAGGGAGCTCCAGGTTAATCCAATTACTGAAGAATCTCCACTACAGATTCATATCGGACTAAAATTACTCCACAATTATTAAAGTCAGTCTGTAAAAACTACACACACTGCAGATTTATACTGCATTAAAGTCAGGAATCACGTCAATAATCACAATTACAGAATTTGCCCATTCGCTCCAATAGAGCTGAAGTCAAAACTTTGTATATGACACTGATTATTAATAAAAATTTTTTTAAAAACCTGATCTGATTTAATTCGTCAGTGAATTACCAAGTTTAGCAGGTGCATTACAGCAACGAAATCAGCAGACTGTGATGGCCCTCAGTTCCTGACCCCACTCTTTAAGGTTGATATGACGCATGCAAATATTCTGTCAGACTGCAATACACTAGAGGAAGCAAAGGGGATGATATGGCTTCTTTTGGCTTGTTGCATGAAGGAGAAACACATAGGTTTTCAAATGATGGTGGCACTATGACAGAAGTGAACGGAAACAGCAAAAGGAGTAAAATGAATCTTATGACTAATTATAGTCATTAAGCAAATAACATTTAATCGATTCATCCACTACAGTAATAATTCTTAGTGGCAGCGCTAGTCATTAATACCACACACACGATATTATAACAGCTCTCTTGCTTGGACAAGCAATTGCACCTCCACTCAAAGTCTGTGAAGGCGTGGTGTTACACCACTACAAGTGCATAAATTATCAGCTATAACTGTTGCTGCTAATCGCAATGTTGGACGACTTCCAATTTATCAGAGAGGAATTTATGGCCCACTGCGCACTCTAATTATATGGACGTGGGGAGCTGCCTCTTGGAGCTTTATCTCTGTTTAGATGCATGAAAAGAAGGAGACAGCCTCATCACACACAGCCAGCTGCAGCAGTGTTTCTGTGCTTCCCTCTTTGGAGGAAATAGAATAGAAATTCTGACCAAAATGTAAGACGCAGGATCTTCACTGCCCTCTGGTGGAGCATAGAGTTCAGGCCTCTGATGCTTCTTAATATAACAGACAAGCTAATTTTGCACATCAGAAATCATAGTTTACTGTTTGCTTTGTCATGACTATTTGATTAATTGAACATTCTGACTCAGTGAAAGTGAAATGTGACAAAGGCTGTACCTTCCTCATCTTCCTCCCAACCCAAACTCTCTGACTGAGTGGTCTCCTCTGCTCGCCGCTTTAGCGCCACTCTCCTGGCCTCCTCCTGTTCAAACACACACACACACACACACACACACACACAAATAGAGCGTCTGAATCACTTCTCACACACACAAAGCAAACCACTGCCTCAGACATGACAATCCTCTAAACTTCTGGTTTGCTTCCAGCTTCCCTTCTAAAGCTACTAGGGGAAAAAATTTGCTGAGCGCATAGAGGAATCAAGGCCAATGCTTTATTAATGGAATCTGTTCTACAGATCATGCCAACTCCGGCTTTTGGCCACAAAGGCCCGCTGGAACTGGACCACCTGGGGGCACTTAACACGCTTCTGTACTATAAAGGCTACAGTGCATTTCCTGTTCTAAGCAACACTTCTTATAAAAGGATTTGAGAGGAAAGGCTTAATGCTCGTGTTGGAACAGACTACTGTTCTATGGTTCATATGAACAGCACTGGTCTACCTGTTAGCTTTATCCCGAATATGGGTGGGCGATACGGCAAAACGCTTTCATGATACTCAATATGCTTCACAATATTTAGCTGTTCTGGTATCGGACATTTGGTGAGGTTTGACATTTTGCTCCTCTCCCAACACATCTGCGATGAGAAGAAATAACAACAAATTTAACGTTGACAAGTTGGATAAAGCTAGAAAGACCAGTCGTGCCATTAAAGAGAATACCTAGAAAAGGATAATGCGCAAAATATGACAATCACAATAATGAAAATATAGTCTTGTTGTCCACCTATTATATCAAACTGTAATCAGATGTAATCAATGATTGACAGGTAACATGATGGCAATGCTTGAAAGGTGATAATCAGCATATTAAAAAACTGACAGAGAACTAGAGAGGAGAAATTTACCTTTGAACAGCTTCTGTGTGTGTATATATATATATATATATATATATATATATATATATATATATATATATATATATATATATATATATATATATATTATTTTTTAAGGACATGAGAACTACACTGTACCTGGTCCAACTGAAACACTTTGTAGAAATAACGCTGCCAAAACTCAGAGTGAGCCACAGCTGCTGGCACCTAAATGGAAAACACAGACAAATAAACAAACAGGAAATACATAAACGGCTCTACAAACAACATCTGATAAATTTTACACAATTTCTGTCGGACGTCTAGTATAATACATAACTCTACTATCAAAGCCAGAAAATATATTTAATTTGTACTTTATGCTTGGGATGTAGTCATCATTCAATCATTAAAGTGCCTAGCACTAACCCGTCTGCCTCAATTTACGCTTTTTCATGAGCTTTGAACCTAAAATCGAATCATTTACGCTGATTAAGGTGGCTATCAGGGGTCAAATGAATGGTGTAATTAAGTTGGAATTATTAAATAGGAAATATTGACCAGCACAAAGTAATTCGACTAAATGTCTAATCAGACAATTGCTCCATTATTTTATGGCACAGGAAATCACAAACCCTTCTCTGCACTGCTACAAAAGAGCAAAGAGAAGGGGGGACAACAAGAGCTCTGTGCCAGGCTCTCCAATCCAGACATAAAACAATGCTCCACTGATCCAAAGCACTCAAACACAGAGACGTTAGAACTTGCAGTTCAGTAAGATGTTATGAAGATGGAAATATAGATCACTGTACTATATAGGACGTATTATTAGCAGTCAATTGACAAACGTTTTGTCACCAACACCAAAACGTAACCAAAAACGTCAATATCGTTTTAAATAATCAAACATTAAACAGATTAGTTCAAACCGGCTTACAAACAATAACTCCGTTCAAATATAACTGCTGGTTAACAAGTGTCAGATTCCTTAAACTCAGAAGCAGCGAAAAGGCTGAAATTCTGTATTCTGGTTGGAACTTCTCCAAATCTGCGTTTTGTACGATTGTATTAATTAGTCTGTATTTTCTTGATTTTTAATCAGCTCTCTTCTCTTCAAATATGAATACTTTATTAGTGGGATTTTCATACATACCAGTAAATCTGTACCCTTAACACAAGCTGATTGTACTGCGAACATAATATACTGACAGGGGAAAAACAAATACCATTTTAGTGTAGAGAGCTCTGATGGAGGGGCTGTTGACCAGCAACTCGGAGATTTCAGCTTTTTTCTCCTCCAGACTGAAGCTGGAAAGCCAAGTGTCAAACTGCTCTGGAGGGCCTGAAGAAAGAAACACCAGCTTCACTTCCACAATCCACAAAGTTTCTCACACATGCTGCCATGAGCCGTTTCAGAAATCTCTATGCATCTCTCACAAGACAGACAGTGGAACTTCTCTCAGGCTCTGGAAACTAACAAAAACGAACCAACAGCGCAAAACAGTTTAAATAACCACTGAAACAAAGTGCTGAAGATACTGAAGACTAAGGCTGCTCTTTAGCTTTAAAATATGATTTGTTGTATTACAGACTTTCAACAGATCTTCATAGTCTTCTACAATTATAACCATTTAAACCGTTTTAATGTACCTCTTGTCGGCTCTTCTTCTTCAGCTTAAGAGGTTACAGTGTGCAGCACTGCAGTCATTCAAGACTTCTACTGAGCTCCTGCAGTTTTAACTGCAATTCATTATCTGAAGCAACCTAATTAGCATTTAATATAGCTTGTCTTAATCAATGTTATAATGTAATATATTGCTGCAGTCTTGTTCTGAGGGATTCTTCATTAATCATCTGGCCATGTTGGAGGTATCTAAGTCTACTATGCAATGATACAGAGCATAAACCTGAATATAATCTCTGACCTCACTCCTGCACTCCTCTCAAAATCCATCCCGCATTTAGCTCACAATAAACATTTGAGCATACAAAACTGTCTGAAAGACTATACACGGACTCGTCACATCACATAATGACACGGAACGATTAGCACTTAAAGGAGCGAACAGGAGAGAACGTGAAATAAAGAAGAGAGAGAAACGTACCATCGGGTTCATTGCAGTACGTTGCAGGGTCTGCCTGTAGGCTATAGAGACGAGCCTAAAGAAAAGCAAAACCCACATTACTTAATGTTAACACTGGAATATGCTGGCCCAGCAAATGGCAGAATAAAATAAACAACTGGTTTTAATGTTACACTATGGTATACTGCCCAGTGATAACCATACTGTCTCAAATTGTTACCAAAAAAAATGATTAAAAAGCTGAGCATGATAATAAAAAGCCAACTGCTACAGTTTCCCAGCTAAGCACCTGCCAGAGCATGTGACCTCAGTAATAACCGAAACGTTACCCAGCAGTGATTCTAATGAAAACTTCTTCTGTTGTTGTAAAGAAATATGAAAGGGCTACCAACATAACACAGATCAATCAGCATAAAAACTACGATTCACGTATTTAAATGTGTATTAATGCTTTTTTGTTGCCACATCATCACGCCATGCAGCAAAAGGTTAATGGACCACCACAAGAGTTGTTAAAACAGTCCTTTGTCAGAAAGAGTGTGCTGGCTTAAACTGAACGGCCTCCAAACTGTTTACATACACCTCTTTAAACTGAAGTCTGACCTTGCTGCTGTCGTACACTTCTGTAGTACCAGCTGGAGTAGCCACCAGCGTTATCACATCACAGTCAATGGTCTTATCGGGTGGAGGGGCGAGTGTGTCTGTGATCACTCCCAGTATATTGGAGATGCTTTTCTTCACCTTCTCTGTGGTCTCTGATGAGCCTTCCACCTACGAACACAGACTCGGATTGTCAGATCAACAGAGGAATGACCCACTAAAATCAGCACTTTCTTTGGGAGAGTTTCAAAGGAAAGAACACAGATTTAGGTTTTACTGGACTAAGGAAGCCCAGTAGAGAATATGGAGATTTCTTTGCATATTTTGTCATAAATCTATAATCAATAAGAAAACACATGAGCCATACCGCCAGTTTGTTCCTGACAGCGCTTGCCGTCGCGACAATAGAGCATGTAGTGTCGTGCTGCACCACGTTGGAAAACTCTGTTAAATCCCTTTTGAGAAACTCATATGCTTCAGATGACTGTAGAGACAAATAAACCAGTAGTTAGAAGGACAGTAAAATCAGTGAGCTCACCCTGAAATCACCCTTTTTTATAGAGGGAGTGCTCTACTCTGAGGTATTGGCACTGGTGCTCTGCAGCTGTAGACTGAGCACCAAAGATCAGGGTCAACAAATCATGGCACAATCTTAAGTGTACAATTTCGACTATACCACAGTTTCATTACTGATATTCCAGCGCATATAGACGACCATTTCCATCGACTTGGTCCATTTGAAATGAGTAATATCTTAAACTGAAAACGATTTTTAGCCAAAGGATTTAGTAAATTCATTATTGTGCATCTCAGCTTGTTTCTAGCTTTGTTTGGCTGTTTCTTTTACGCAAAGGCTGGCAGTCATTACTTGATTATAGGTGAATGAGGTGCAAACATACTTAAAGAGACTCGGACAGAGTGACATCAAGGCTGAGGAATCTGGGGCTCAAAGAATTTGTACAGAAGTCAAAGAGGTCTGTGGTTAAATAAGTAATAACTAAACTGTTTCTCTGATATACTAAAACATGAATGGTGCCTGACACAATTCATGGCATTGCAAATTTTACTAGGCCTCTATCCAGGAGAAGGAAACTGTTGGCAGTTGAACACACACCAGTTAAACAACAGTAAACACACGGTTTGGTGACTTGCCTTTTCCTAGCTACTAAAACTGGTAATTAACTGTGACAAAAGAGGAAAATGACGAAGCTCTGCTGGACGTTAGCCCTCTGTGAATGAGTTGTGCTTCTCCGGTCCTCACCGAAATACTCACTCTGTCTTTGATGGCCTGGAAGCTGTGCTGTAGCCAGCCACCCCACCATCCTCCTTCCCTGTGATTGACAGACAGAGTGGCATGCATTAGCCTCAGAATCAGTGCGAATATCAAACATTTATGAAGAAATACTGTAGATTATCACCGGCATAAAAGCATAAAATCAAGGCTAAATAGCCGTTCAATCTTTTCGAGCAGTCTGATGGCACGGCGCTCACCAATGACACTACTCAACACATTAAAGATTAATAGACCCTTATTATTCCCACAACGGGGAAATTTCACCTCCGCATTCAACCCATCCATGAAGTGAAACACCACATGCACTCTTGTGAGCACTCACACACTAGGGGGCAGTGAGCACACTTGCCCGGAGCGGTGGGTAGGCCAATCTGCAGCGCCCGGGGAGCAGTTGGGGGTTAGGTGTCTTGCTCAAGGACACCTCAGTCATGTGCTGTCGGCTCTGGGGATCGAACCGGCGACTTTCCGGTCACGAGGCTGGTTCCCTAACCTCCAGCTCCAACAGATAAAGGTGGTACTGAATAATAATAAGTAGCTTTTCCAGACCCGGATTACGCTCAAGCCTAGACTAAATGGGTTTCAATGGCAAAATACCATTAACCTAGCAGTTTAGTCCAACACTAGGCTTAATCCATGTGCAAAAATCCAGCGTTATGACTGTGTTACCTTGTCAAAATGTCCTACCAGAGCTTATATTTATAGGCAGAGCTACAAAAAAAAACTGTAGGCAGAATATCCTGTTACCCAAAATGAGCATTAAGACTACATGTAGGATAGTCTGACAGCCTCAATCACCCCCATCAGAAAATGCTACTAACCTAGCACTGAAATGTATCAGTGGGACATTCCGATGTACCTACATCTCCTCATCAGAACGTCTTACAAGCATTAAAAGAATAATTAGGCTATTTCGATGGCCTTAAGCTCTCCAACATCGAGTAAGTGGTAACACCAAGCTGAGTCTGCACTGGATTAGCGTTAGAAAAGACTGAACGACCAAGTTACTACGCTGTACTAATGACCTGCTCGGTAAGACAAACTGGACCACCGGCCTTAAAATAGTTTATTTAGAAGCCTTAAATCTAGACGGGAAATGTGGTCTGACATTTCAGACGTTTTCACTGCTTTCTATGATGAAAATGCTGCTATTTCAGGCTTAACGCTACACAGCGATGACGAACGCTAGCTGACCTACAGTAACGTTACCTAAATGTGGGACGTTATCTTATGAGGGAATATGCCGTGAAAATGAATCCAGCCAGGTCTCGGACTAAACTTGTGTTTCACCACTAAAACCCAAGTCTCGGAAACCGGCCCGTGGGGACAGAAAAGCCCAAGTTGGACGAGTTATCGTGACGTTAGCTGGCGCCGCTAGCCTCTCCGTACGGGGCACTAACGCTGAATAGCTCCACTGACAACTGGCAACCGTAACCGAAAATACAGACGGTGGAGAGGAAAAAAACATGATTTAAACACATACATGTCCCCGAGGTGTGCTGTATAGACCCGTTTAAGACCGTCGCTGTGCTGTATTCGTTAGCTGAGCTACAGACGGCGCTGCGTTCATTTTGTAAACAAACCCGCTGCGCGTCCGCTGGACCGCAACGACAGCGGCACCGACTCGCCGCCGCTCATCTTAAGGCGCCCGGTTCGCTTCAGTCCGAGCGCTGCAGCGTATCCACGGTGTGCTGAACCGCACAGAAAAGCGTGCGAAATGTTTTATCTGACGCACAAAAATAATTCCGAGGCTTAAAAGACTCACCCCTCCGCCATCTTCAGCGCATGACGTCACCGGCGTGCCGTCGTCGTCGTCAGCCCCGAGCCGTGAACCAGGAAAGCGGTTTACAGTGAAAGCCACAGAAAATGAGTGACCCAGTGCGTTTGATCCAATACGACGGATTTCATACACGTTTAGAGGCAAACGTGTGCCGTTGTGGAGACGTAGCCGGACTTACATGGATGAAATAGATAGTTTGAGTAGGCTACTACGGCGACCGACAGGGGTCAAACTTCTCACGAACGAAATCGACAGCCGTGTGTGTGACCGAAGGTTTCGGGTACAACGCAGTCCGGCGCTCTGCAGAGCCCTGTTACTCTAACGACGGCCCAGCTTCAGGGATGTTCTGCAGCGGTTCTGCAGGGCTCCTAGTCAAAAATCCAGCGAAGAGGTTTCTTATTCCACACGGATAGTTTCCTTATTGGAGCTGCGTTCCGCGGCCCAGGCCCTGGAGGCCCACTGCCCTGCACCTTTTAGTGTTTTATGTGCTCCCAACACACCGGACCCAACTAATCGGCTCATTAGTAACCCCTCACTCTTCGAAGGTGGTGTGTTTTGAGTAGGACTGGGCAACGTGACAATATACATCATTATTGCGATAAATTATGTGACAGGACAGAACGATATCGCTGTTGTCGGAACAAAACCTCCTATCTCCGTTTTTGTCGTTTTTCAGGTCTTGACAGTGTTTGGAAATACCTGTTGTCCTTAACATTGTGTGTAAATTTCATGATGAATGGACTTAACGAAATGACCCAAAATGACTTGGAAAGACGTCTGGTTCCATTGACTTACATTCAAGTAAACCAAGTTTTTTTCCTTCTCCTGTGAAGTTACCATTTTAGAGATACAAGGTTTTGTTCTGACAACAGCGATATGCTTTTCTGAACATAACGTGGAGATCTTCAGGTGTAGAGCACTGGCCAACTGCATGTTTCATTGGAAAGACAGCAAAATATGCTTTTCTGAACATATTGTAGAGATCTTATGTGCAATACAGCATGCTGAGTATTGAGTGAAAATGTTTACAGTCCAGCTTTCTCTGGACCAGTTTGCAGCCGAGTGTGAAGAGGCTGGGATGAAAATCAGTAGCTCTAAATCTGAGACCATGGTCCTCAGTCGGAAAAGGGTGGAATGCTCTGGCCAGGCCGGGAGTGAATCCTTGCCCCAAGTGGAGGACTTTAAATATCTTGGGATTTTGTTCACGAGTGAAGGAAGGATGGTGCGAGAGGTTGACAGGCGGATTGGTGCGGTGTCTGCAGTGATGCAGACCTTATCCCGGTCCGTCATGGTGAAGAGAGAGCTGAGCCAGAAGGCAAAGCTGCCAATTTACCGGTCAATCTACGTTCCGACTCTCACCTACGGTCACAAGCTTTGGGTAGTGACCGAAAGAATGAGATCGCAGATACAAGCGGCCGAAATGAGCTTTCACCACAGGGTCGCCGGGCTCTCCCTTTGAGATAGGGTGAGAAGATCGCTGATTAAGGAGAGGCTTGGAGTAGAGCTGCTGCTCCTCCATGTTGAGAGAAGCCAGTTGAGGTGGTTCGGGCATCTAGCAAGGATGGCCTGTGGAACACCCCCACCTGTGTCCAACTGGGAGGAGACCCCGGGGAAGACCCAGGACACGTTGGAGGGATTATATCTCTTGACTGTCTTGGGAACGCCTCGGTATCCCTCCGGAAGAGCTGGAGGAGGTGGCGGGGGAGAGGGAGGCCTGGGCCTCTTTGCTTAGGCTGCTGCTCCCGCGACCTGGACTCGGATAAGCGGTTGAGGATGGATGGATGGATGGATGTATACACTCACCTCATATGTCACCTGAGAAGGGCCTGGGTTTAAATTCCTGGCTGGGCGACCAGGGTAAAGAGAACATCCTTCAATAAATTAACATGTTGTGGCCACATATTAACCTGAGATCTCCTTCTTCTTTCGGCTGCTCCCTTTAGGGGTCGCCACAGCGGATCATCTGCCTCCATCTTGCCCTATCCACTGCCTCCTCTACTTTTACACCAACCATCTCCATGTCCACCTTCACTACATCCATACATATTAACCTGAGACCAATTTATTAAAAGTGAAATACTCTTGGTAATGTATTTTTACCCAGTTAACATTTCAGCATGGTTCAGTCATTATTTAAGCAGCTAAACTCAATATTTAAGTTACAATTAACAGGGGAACTTTTAGTGAACAGAATTGAAAAAAATTCATTGAGGCACAGTTTAGAAATTTTGCATGATTGAAACTGATGTTTATGTTTCCTTTTTTATAGAAATTCATGACGTGACCAGACAGAGCCTAAGTGTCTTGTCTACTATCTGATGAATTTTATAGTTTAGACCCACCAGTCCTTCAGAAGTAAGCAGAATTTTAGACACAGCAAAGGACTAGAGGTGGAAAACCCTGGTTTATGCTTTAGAGAGCTGCTCTGAATTGACACTTAGGCTAAATATAAAGAGGAACACTTATCACTCCAGACATTTCCGCTACAGAGGCATGGCCTCTGTTTGGTTTGAGCTGCTTCAATGAAACAGGCGTGGAGGCCGGTTTTGGCAGCACTGCTCACAATGGGCTTGAGGAAGTGGAGCATGTTTACGAAGGGTTCTCTCCAATTTAGATGTATCCGAATCCACTCACTAGTTATGACTCCCCGAGTTACACAATAAGAGTAGTGCTATACTCTCAGAAATAAAGGAGCAAAACTGTCACTGAGGCAGTGACCCTCTCTCACTGGGGTGGGACCCTCAAGGCTCCATCTCAGTACCTTTAGTCAGGGAACATAACTGAACCATAATCCACTGAAATGATCTGTTCTAAACTGTACTGACTCCACACACCCCGCCCCGCCTCGCCTCCAGGCTTTTATTCTACTGCTCTGTTTTAAAACATTAGATTATGAAAAGTTACAAATACCAACTTTTCACCTGGAAAAACTGATTTAAGGATCACAATCGGACCTTAAGCCACTGTAGAACCTTTGAGGGAACATTTACATTGTTTGTACCTTCATGAACGAAAAAGGTACCCTCACAGTATTTTTATTTCTAACAGAGAGCGAAAGCTTCGCACAGGCTTCCTCCAAGACCTGTAACACTCCACTGTGTTGTTCGTCCTTTTTTGACCTGATCTGACTTACAGTGTTCATATAGTTCTCATTCAAACACGACTTTTTCCCAGTAGGAATGAATGGAGGCCTGTTTGACATACTGAAACTGATTCAATCCTCTAATATAATATGATAATGTGTAAACCTCTTATTACAGTTAGTACTGTAATAAGACTGATGGATAATATGTTGTTGATAGTTCTAAAGAAAACTCTTTTTGAAAAGGGTTCTATATAGAACCAACAGGGTTCCACTACTGTTACCAGTGGTGGACAGTAACTGAGTAAATGTAATTGGTTTCTGTACTTTAGTATTTTTGGTGTATCTGTACTGAAGTTTCTCCATTTCTTGGCGACTTTTTCCTTTCACGCCACTACATTTCAGAGTCTAATATCCGACTTTTTCCTCCTACATTTCGAGAAATCTGTCATTCCTTTTGGTTTCTGTGTGTATAAAAACGTAACATGTCAAAACGACAGAAGCGCAAAGCCAGAGCACCAATCAGGGCCCAGCGGTCACTTTGTTTAGAGCTGGTTTGTTTAGAGCTGCATATCTGAGTTAATGTAGATAGCAAATTGATCACCAACAGCAAAGTCGATCCACAAGCTGAGCCACTTTACTCTCCTCACCCTGTTACACACAATCAGGTAATGAATTTGCCCATAATGGAACTGACAAGAGGAGTTTATCACATCATTAGAATTCAGCCTGGTCCATATGGATGAAGGCCCTGATGGGGCCATTTTAACATCCACCTGAGCCCCCTGCCCTCTGCGCTTTTCATATGGGCCCCCAAAGGGTGTGTATGCATATGTGAGGGAGTGCGTGCGGAGACGTATGTTGTGCATGTGTGCGCCGTGAGCCCGTCCCAGCTGTGCTTTGCTTATCAGTATGCGCAGTGTGTGAAAGAGGAAGCGTGGTTTAACAGTATGTTAAAAGGGTCAGCCTGCCGTTTCCATGAGGCCTCCCGTCTTTTAATTGAAGTCTCCCTGTATCCAGACGCCGCGCAATATGTGCATTTGTTACACAATATGTGCCCCCCCCGCCCACCAATTCCACTAATTGGGTCCTTCAGTTCCCTAATTAACTCAGTCAATCCGGCCTAGGGGCCACAGAAGGCTACACTCATTTCTTTATTGATCAGAGAGCCCTTTAACTAAGCTTGCCCATATTCACTCTCATCAGAGGTTATTCTGGTGTTGTCAACAGCCTAAAATGGACAAAAGCAAATAGGTTTAGTTTTAAAGCTGAAGTGCACATGGTAGCTGTCCAAAAAACCCCCACCAAGTGAACGCAGGAGCTGCCCTTTACATTGTGTGAAAATTAAATGATGAATGGTCCAGTATTTGTGCATGCATACATTAAAAACATTTTATTTTGCATAGTGACGATATATTGATGCTCTATCCAAGTCTTGATTTTGTTGTTGTGAAACATACAAAAAGACTTCCATGACATTTAAACTTAAAGGGGATTTTTCAGAAATGTTGCATATAATCCAATATTTGAGAGATACACTAAACCACCAGCTACAAGATGGATGAATGCAATCAGAGGAATATCGAGAAACCTGAAGACCCAAAAATGATAGGCAGGATAATCTAGAGAAAAACTGTCCATATAGTCACCAGGTACCAAATTCTCCTTACTCTCATGGTCATAGGAACTGGGGGATGCCATATCTACAATCCCAATAGAGCTGTTTAATTTACTATCTGAACTGACCATTGAACCTACAAAAAAATGCATATGTAATGATGTATTATTGTAACATAGAGGTAAATCTGCCTCATAAACCTCTGCCATAAATGAATTTGAAAAAATACATATAGCACCAAAAGCCTATTTCAAAACTACTGTAAAACTGTCTCAGGCATCAGGCAGTGTGTTCATAAGCTTTTCGTGTAATAACTGTCTTTGAGGGACGTATTGAAGGCAGTAAATTCTTCAGATGTCTGGTTCCTACCATCACCATTGTAAACAATTCTGACTCAGTAAGTTTCTCTAGAATGGACATTTCAAATCAAACCACTCTGAATGATTAATTAGGCAGACGTTATGAAACGTTTGTGTATTTTTCCCTTAAAGTCCAGGGAATTTATTCTGTTTAGTTTTCAGTAAGGAGCTCTCCAGAAAATCAGAACTAGGATTCATTTATTGGTTTAGTATACTTAATACTTATACTTGAGCACCAATTTGAGTACATACATATACTTTAGTATACAGTACAGAATACCAATAAGGAATCAATACATGTGAATAAAAAGCAAAGTTCAGCCACAAAAAGCTTCACAAAGTACACTTATAGATGGTCAATGCACTATATTGCCAAAAGTATTCACTCATCTGCTCATCACACATAAAATTGAGTGATACCTCATTCTTAATCCGTAGGGTTTAATTTGATGTCGACCCACCCTTTGTAGCTATAACAGTGGCGGCACTTTACACTACTGCATTCGACGCTTTGCATTGCACATGGTGATGTATGGCTTGGATGCAGCTGCTTGGCCATGGAAACCCATTCCATGAAGCTCTCTTTGCTGTTCTTGAGCTGATCTGAAGGCCACATGAAGTTTGGAGGTCTGTAGTGATTGACTCTGCAGAAAGTTGGTGACCTCTGCACACTATGCCCCTCAGCATCCGCTGACCCCGCTCTGTCATTTTACGTGGCCGACCACTTCGTGGCTGAGTTGCTGTCGTTCCCAATCGCTTCCACTTTGTTATAATCCCACTGACAGTTGACTGTTGAATATTTAGTAGTGAGGAAATTTCACGACTGGATTTGCTGCACAGGTGGCGTCCGATCACGGTACCATGCTGGAATTCACTGAGCTCCTGAGAGCGACCCATTCTTTCACTAATGTCTGTAGAAGCAGTCTGCAGGCCTAGGGGCTTGGTTTGTGGCCATGGAGGTGATCGGAACACCTGAATCCAGTGATTTGGATGGGTGAACGAAAACTTTTGGCAATATAGTGTCAAAACTAAATGTACAAGGTATTTAGAACAATATGTTGAGCTTTGTAGCTACTAAATAGTTTGACCTAAAAAGGCACAGGTATATGTTGCATCTCATTTCCATGTGTAAAGAGAAAGTCAAGGGAAAGTAAATGAAATTTAGGAGTTTTCAAAACTGGTGATGAGATGATGAAAAGAGAAAAAGCGACTCAACCCCCTGCAACACCTGGTAGACACCAAAACTGCCCCCATCAGATAAACATCACTCAAAGCTTTTATCTTCAGATGAAAGTCAAGCTCCACTCCTGCTTCAGATCTGAAGAAATCCACAGGTGTGTCTATCCATCCTCAGTGCTCTGAGTCTGAAAGGACGTGTAGCTGTCAAGAAGCCATTACTGAGAAAAGTAAATAGACACATCAAAGAAACAAGCTGGTGATGTCCTAAAAACAATGAACTAACCATCTCCGAGACCTGAATATTTATTTTATATGGAACATCTCTGACTTTGCGGTGGCACGGTGGCGTAGTGGGTAGCGCTGTCACCTCACAGCAAGGAGGGCCTGGGTTCGATTCTTCGGCCGGGTGACCGGGGTCCTCTCTGTGTGGAGTTTGTATGTTCTCCCTGTGTCTGTGTGGGTTTCCTCCGGGTTCTCCGGTTTCCTCCCACAGTCCAAAGACATGTAGTCAGGCCAATTGGACATGCTAAATTGCCCCTGGGTGTGAGTGACTGTCTGTGTCTGTCTGTCTGCCCTGCAATGGACTGGCGACCTGTCCAGGGTGTATCCTGCCTTCCGCCCGAAGACTGCTGGGATAGGCTCTAGCACCCCCCCGCGACCCTGACGGAGAAGCGGCTTAGAAAATGGATGGATGGATCTCTGACTTTCGCACAGTACTGTAGCTGTGTAGCTAGCAAGGAATGTGACCCTGGATGACTTTGGAAAGACCCCGCAACCCCCACCCCCTCCCCAAGCAAACAACTGCAACTCTAACATTAGCTAGGCTTGTCTTAGTATTAGTTATGTTACCGGTTGCATGTGTTTTGATTTAGTGATATGCAGGCTTTACTTTAAAGCTGTTAAACCTTCATAGCCAACATGTAAGTGGAGTTGGTGCAACCGGTGGCCTGTGTTGTAATAACTTAAGTTATAACTATGTGTGTTATCTAGCGATCCATTTCCCACCCCATACCCTGCATCCTGCCGTACCCCTGCTGCCGCCCCTCCATCCCAGCCCCTTACCATCTGCCTCCAATCAGGAAACACCAGCTTTTGCACAAGTCAATGTGTCTAATTATCCCCCTGCAGCAGGCTGGGCCACGGCGTCCCGCTAATCCCGGGGCAATGTGCTTAGCTTCCCATTCCCACCTGTGCTTGGGTCGGGATAGGGGACTTGGAGGGGGTCCCAGAACCAGAATCAAGGCAAGGGGGGGTGGGGGTGGGGGTGGGCGGGGGTGCAAGAGGGGGAGAACTCCGCGTCCCACTGTGGGATCTCCTTCTCCAGGCTAGGCTGGCAGCTGCCTCCCCCCGCTGGGACGTCCTGCAGCTGACGGGAGCCCTCAGCAGTGTCAATGGAGGCCCATAAATGAGGAGCTAACCGCTTTTGTGTGGGCTTTGAGTGTCAGGGCCCTCTGTGGGCTGACCTGCCTTGTTACCATGATGAAATGCAGGGGAGAGAAAGAGCGGGAGAGAGAGCGAGAGAGAGAGAGAGAGAAGGGGCGAAGTGGAGGAAGAAGGGGTGACTGTGTTCCAGCCCCCCACCCTTCTCCTCGCTCTTTGTCCCGTGAGCGAACAGCATTGTGCTGGGCCATTGAAAGTGAAGGGAGGGAGGGAGGGGAAGTGGAGGAGGAGAAAAGAAACATCTCTTCATTTCTCCTCTGATCATTCCCTCGTCAGGACTGAGGGTCCCGCAAGGAGGAGCATGTATTTTTCACGGCCGATTTAGCTCCTGAGAAGTGCGAGGGTGTGTATTTGTGTTTGCGTGTAAAAAAAAAAAAAAGAGGAGAGGAAAAAAGCGGAGTGAATGAAGAGCTCCGGCGCTAATGCTCTCGTAGCAGCGCTTGTGCAATCGCTAATGATAAGAAGGACTAACTCCCGTGAAAAACATAAAAATCTGCACTATCTTCCCTGAACTCAGATGTACTGTTTAGCCAAAACACGATTTTAAACATTTGTTTACATCCAATAAACTGACAAGTAAAGGAAGCTAATTTTACCTCACCAGTTAGCATCAAGCTAACTGCAAGCTTGAATCATCCTAGATTTCTCACAAACTGCATCAGGAGCAAAGCAAATGACTTTAATGTACTGAAGAGCAAGGAATGTGTGCGTGTTTGTAAAAAAAAAAGAAAAGCTAATTAGCCAAATTAGCTAGCTAGCTACAGTCATTAGCTACAAGAACAAAGATTTCTTAAACAAGCTTAACAAGTTAGCCAAGATGAATATATAGGCCAATATGTCATGTTAGAAACCACAAAAGCAAGTATATTAGAGATTGCATAAGAACTTCACATTGTTTTAGGCAGGTATGTGATAATGTTGGCGATGTACACAATGCTAAACAAGTTGCCATGAGCCTTCATTGTGTGTTAGCTATGTTAGTCCCATACTTCCAGAGCAAAACAGAAGAAAAGTTAAAGGTTGAGAATATTATGTAACTGAATTTTTCAAAACTGGCTTTAACCTAACAACCTATCATAAACGAACTAGCAGTGTAGTAGTATTGCAGTTTAACATATCGCTGCTGTTTAGCTGTTAGGATAAAACCGCTTGTCTCCAATTTTTGTCATTTTTCAGTTTTTGAGATAATCTGAAAATACCTGTGGCCCTATATATCATGTGTAAGTTTCAGGGAGAATGGACCAACAGAAATCGCCCAAAATGATGTGGAACAACGTCTGGTTCCATTGACTTACATTAAAAGTGAAGTAGGTTTTTTCCTTCTCCTGTAAAGTTACCATTTTGGAGATACGAGGTTTTGATCCGATAACAGTGATATATTCCCAAGAATTGGCAACACTTAACCTTTCATCTTTCATAAAGGGAAAACAAGTTGATTTTCTCTGGATGTACCATGCTCTTGGTTTAACAAATGTCTGCGCGCAGATGCCAGGCCCTCTCATAATTAATGACAGTTGCCGAGGGCTGAATATGACCACAGCTTTATTGGACATTGACAAATCTTCCTGAGCGAACATGAAAAGAAACTGTCCCTGTCCCCCTGTGTGCACTTCACAATAGCGACGCGCCGACCTGGCGGCAGCCCACTCCTTTCTGCCCTCGCCCTGTCCACTGGGTGTCTATGGGCCCCAGGCCCCAAACTGTCCATATAGGTAATGCATGGACTGATCTTTGCCCATCTGGTTAAAAGCATTAAATATGTGGTGGACAATATTGCCATAATGGCTTTGGAAAGGTTTGGTACATATGGAGCATATTTTTATTGAATATATATTATATCTTCTGATGAATAAACACATCCACAATCACTGGTCTAGTTAGCAGCTGCCACTCCTGACAGGTCCTTTGTGTTTCAGTTGCTTTTATGCTTCAAAGTTCTTCTAAAAGGTTTTTTAATTATACTTGCCTTAATGCAGTGGTTATCACACACACACACACACACACACACACACACACACACACACACACACACACATATATAAATATATATATATATACATATCCACACGGTTGCACCCTGTATTTACTTAGTAATGCGCTCTAATATTAAAATAGGGTTTATTTTCACTCAATTTGTGTCATGTGATTAGCTTCATGCATTTCCTTTGCTAAGGATTATGTAGGAATGAGTGTAAAGACGAAGAGGAAACAACATATTTTAACAATAATAAAACTTTAATTTAGGAACTGTCAACTGTACAAAACAATCACCTGTACAAAATATTATATTCACATTTGGTTTTCGCCAGAGGAACTGATTAGCAATCAGTGCACATTCTGTGACAATGCAAAAGACTTCATGGTTCATGTCAGGAATGCTTCAACATAAAAATAGCATGTTTAACAGAACATTATATACAAGAGTGACAAGCATCTGGCCCTAGAGGTCCATAATTCAGCACAGTTTGGTCATTTTCCTTCTCGAAAAGCACTCAATTACCAGCTTTAGTAGGGATGAGCAGGGAAATCACTAAACTGTGCTGGACCTAAAGGGTACCCCTGATGCACACCATTTTCAAGAGTTTTTGTCCATTTTCTCTAAAAGTCTATTAGATTTGGGCCTCATCTGCTTGTCCCTGCCCAATCGTGGCTCACTTGCCCATGGACAGGCTATGTAGGCTGGCTGCTGTGGTTGCTGGCAGGGGCTGGCAGAGTGCACAAGGGCAAGGCATGCCGGGAAAGTGGCGGTAAGAACTTGTCAAATGTAGTGGGTCCTTCAGCAGACTAGGCAGTGGCGGAGGTGCATGGAAACCTAGGTATCCTGCAGATGGAGGGGAATGGGGGGCCTGAGTTGCTGATGGTCCACCTGCTGTTCCGTTGCCCACCAGAGAGTGTAGGGACTGCGCCAGTGGGTGCAAGGGCATCTGGGGGAGCTGGGGTACCACTGGCCTGGCTGGATGACTCTGGGATGCCCCATACACATCTCCCACCAGTTTCTTCATCTCCTCCAGTGAGCTGGACAGCATGAGGATGTAGTTGCGGGCCAAGAGGAGGGTGGAGATCTTGGACAGCTTGCGCACAGAAGGGCCCTGGGCATAGGGCATCACCTCTCTGAGGCCATCCATGGCTTGGTTTAAGTCATGCATGCGCTTGCGCTCGCGGCTGTTCACCTTGAGTCTCAGTTCCTGCAGGTTCTCCTTGGAGAGCTCACCGCGGTTCCGATTCTTGCTTGAGGCAGCCTGAGGTCCTTCTGCTCTGGGACGTCCTGGCCGAATGGGCCCAGCTTCATCTCCACAGTAGGCCTGGAACATCTTTTCGGAAAAGAAGCCACCAACAGCTGAGTCCATGGGAAGATCCGGGGTTGAGGAGCGACTGCAGGTGGAACCGGTGTCTGAATCCATCTTAAAAGATCAGATATAGCAAAAGCTTTTGGCCTAAATATAAAAATATCCCACCTGAAACAAAATAAAAAAAATGCCTTCCAAAAAAAAAACTTTAAATTGTGATCAATTCAGTTCTTTACAGGCCAAAACCTCAAGTAGCACTTAGATCTCTAGTTTAAAGATTGCTTAGGTTTAGCAGTGCTCAAACATGCAGACCCTTGATCCTCTTTTCTGTAAGGGTGTCACTGAGGACTCCTGACTGAACCCCGGCTTTTATAGCCCTCTCCCCCACAAAAGACACAATGAGATGCATAATGTGACAGTAGACCTAGAGCCAATAACAGAAGGGACACACTTTCACCCAACCCACACACCCCTCCTAACCACTACTCCCCCAAACACAAAACACACATACACATTAACTACACCCGCCACTATTCACACATATGTGGAAAGTCTCTGCACCCACATACTCGAACACAAACCTCACTAATGACACTTATAGGCCAGTTTCTAATAGTATTTAACACTATTTAGGATAATAGTGATGTATCTTGCCATTTAGCTGCAAAATATTAAGTCTATGGAAAGTTTTTTATTGACTGGCAAGTGACTAGTGACCTAAATGCTTCAGAATAAATATATAAGGATTTCCAATTAGATGATTTATGATGCAGTTACCTTTAGTGGAATATCAGTAAAAATGCAATGATAACTCTGACATTCAGTTCCATTACTGTAATCACATGGATTTAAATGTGATGTGAACAGGCAAGTTGTGTTTTAGATGTATTTTAGATGTAGATGATCTTAGAAAAAACTTATTGAGGACATTTTAAGGACTTAAAGTTGGTTGTATTTTCTGCTTCTCACGATGCCAAATTTAGACTCTTCAGTCCATAAAAACTTTCACATCTCATATGTCCAGTTTTGATGCCCTAGTGCACGTTTTTCTTCTTTTCTCAGTGAATAGATTTCCTGACTGTTACACATTCTTTCAGACCCATAGCACGTTCTATTTTCTTTCCTTATGATATTATTTTTGATAGCCATTTCTATTCTTGATGGCTAAGTCTGAATAACCATCCATGTTAACTGCATACTAACTGCTGAATTACACAGTTTATTGCAGCAGTAACCCCAAAGGCTTTTTTTTCTGTGGATGCATTTGACATTGTGAGTTTATTCATGCAGTAGCCTCTCTTTATGATCCCTTTATGATTCCTTCATGGTTACCTTCTGTTCTTTCAACGTTCTTGACCGTTAGTCACTATAAACACTGTCCTGGACTTCAGAATGAGAGTAAACTTCAACGACATCTGCATTAATGGTAAACTAGGAGCAATTCAGTGCCAACCAAGGACATTTGTGGGCTGAATTCCGAGGCTAAAGAGAGTGCAAAATCGTCCTGCAGAGAGAGGGAAGAGGGAGGAGAGGGGAGGAGGTAGTTAAAGAGACACTAAAGAGTGGGACTTGCATTGTTTGTCCCTTCACTGGGTCATAAAGGCTCCGTACTGGGACAGAAGTCTGTGGGACAGTGCTATTGCCCCCCAGTCTATCTGTTTAGCTTATAGAGCATTCATTAGCATCACTATCACACACTGCGTAATGCACTCCCCCTCACACAGCGGTAAACCTAATGTATGCTGTGATATTTTATATTAATGATTAATTTTTTTAATGGGAACTTTTCAGCTTTGTTAAAGTTAATACATTAGGGTGGGGCAGTGTTCATAAGGCTACACAGCACCTACACAACCTATAATATTTCATGACAACTGACATAGACCTACACAGACATTTTAAAGGCTTGTTCCAACAAGTGTTAGTAGAACATGTCTGCAACAGAGAACGTACTTCTGCACATTTTAATGCACAGTTGGTGTTTATTTGCTGAATTTGATATACTGGAAAAAATAAATGAATAGAATGTGCCTTGTGCAAAAGTTACGGCACATTTTATATGTTTGATTTTTGCCCAATATGTGTAACTCAGCAAAAAAACAAGAATTGTGCACTAATATTTGCAGAACAATGCCACATTTAAGTTCTCTGTTGATGATGTGTTAACTTATTTTCAGATTGAAAATCAACAAAACATGAAATTTGACCAAGGAATTTAAAACATTTGCAAACATTAATAAAATATTGATTTTGATTGCATTTCTATGTTAAAAAGTTATTCATTTTTTTCAAAATTTCTGCCTAATGATTTGATGTGAAGTGATACAGATTTCTTTACAGTGGTGGTGATGATAGGAACCAGGGGTCACCATATCTACAACTCAAACCTAGCCATTTTATTTACCATCCAAAACCACCAGTGTACCTACATGAGTCTTCTGAGTTTAGTATACAATGTTGTTGAAGGTAAAATAGTGATAAATAAAAAAAACAATAATTTTTTTTGGTACTATTTTGCCTCACAGCATATTACTTGAATATATATATATATATATATATATATATATATATATATATATATATATATATATATATATATATATATATATATACATATTAATCCAAAAGCATATTGTCAAACTATCATGAGTTCATAACCATTTCATGTAATAAACTATGTGTGAGGGACCTATTAGACGCTTTTAACTGTCTAGATGTCTGGTTCCTATCATCACCATGACTCAGTAGTCTCTCTACAAGAACATTTCACATCAAATCACTCTGAATGACTTTTTGTTTTACATACTAATGACATTTTAAGGAAATGGTGGAATTTCCCTTTAATTAATTGTTATGCTGCAATGTTTTTACTGATTTAGGAACTAAAGAAGTATAAGCAGAAGAAAGAAGAGAAAGTGGAAATGGATAAAGTAGTAAAGATAACAGAGAGACAGAGAAAGAAAAAGAGAGAGGGAGAGAAGAAAAGAGACAAATGCACCTCAGGCTATACTCTCACTAGGTGACCTCTCCTAGGTGCTTGGACCCCTTTATGCTCTCAGCATGCTGCTGTGTGTATTGTTGTCAGAGTGAAGTGTGTTGCAGTGTGTTGTTACCGGTAGAAGTCCTGGCTGTGTGTTTGGTGTTGAGAGCATATGGATGTTCTTATGGACTGGGCTCAGGGCCAGCAGAGTAACAGCCCTCAGCCAGGCCTAATTAGACTGAAAACTGGCAGACCCTTTAGTTACGGCCATTCACATGTCACAGTTGTGTTAGGGGTGAGAGTTAAAGTGATGTCCTGGTAAATTCTCAAGTCTCCCATGACAATGTAAATGTAACAATGTAAATGGTCCTTTAGGTCCAACCAAAGGCCCTACATCTCTCTCTCTCTCTCTCTCTCTCTCTCTATATATATATATATATATATATATATATATATATATATATATATATATATATATATGCACACACAATTAAATATAGTACAACTATGTTCTCTAACTAAAGGCTCTGAAGACATACCATTGAGGGTACCACCCCAGTTACAGCTTTTCTGTTGCACAGCTTCAATGATTTCAAGTTTTTAGTGGGAAGGAAGTGTTTCCAGAATGCTGGAAGCACATTTATAATAGTATATTGTCCACAGCACCTCATATAAGTGGTGATAAAATCTCAAGCAGAAAACTTGATAGGATTTTACTATAAAAATATAATGACAAATCACATTTGCCATTTATGTGTGTTACACTGTGTGTAAATTTTACAATGAACAGACCAAAAGAAATGGCCCAAAATGATGTGGATTCCATTGACTTACATTAAAAGTAAAGCAAGTGTTTTGCTTCTCCAGTAAAGTTACCATTATGGAGATACAAGGTTTTGTTTCCGAAAGCAGTGATCAATACACACACACACACACACACACACACACACACACACACACACACACACACACACACACATATATATTTATATATGTATACTAGACTTACGATCTAGTAGAGCTATAGACTTTACGTATTGAGAGAGTAATGTCTGTTTATTTGGACCACGTGGATGGAAAGTCTGAATAGGGCTCCATAAATTCAGGATTTGTGAGTGAAACATATCCAGACTGCCAAAACACAACTCACACTAAAAAGTGATGTATTTAATTTATTTGATTTAAATATGAACATAAATTCTACAGGAATAATAGTAAGATATATATGAAGATATATTCAATTTGGCACATTCATCGCTTTTTTCAATGTGTGGTGGAAAGGGCTTGATGCAGATGCATTTATACACACATATTGCCATTGTCGTAACACAATTAACAACATTTTTGTTGTTTTTCAGTTTTTGATCAAATTTGAAAAGAGCTTTTTACATTGTGTGGAAATTTCATGATGAGTGGACCAAAAGAAACGGCCCAAAATGACCTGGAAAAAAGTCTGGTTCCATTGACTTCCATTAAAAGTGAAGTACCTTTTTAACTTTCTCCAAGTTATCAATTTGGAGCATTACAGAGAAATGGAACTTTTATTTCTAGTATATTTCTAGGGTGGAATGAATAAAATGAAGGTATTTTTAGCTCTTTACCAACACTGGTCAGATCAAATCATCTGAGAACTGTTATCTACTGATATGTTTCTAATATTATGGTGCATCTCAAGTAAATATATCATGATAGTATAAGAGATATTTAGAAAGTGATCTGAAAGTGTTCAGGGTGTGGTTTAGTGCTGGTGAGGATGAGTCGTGAGCACTCAATAAATGCATGAGGATGAGTTGAGAGTCTCATTCTTATTCATGTGTGTACTCTAGCTACAGGCCACACAGTGAGAGGGAGACGGATGGAGGCGAAAAGAAAAGAGCAAGAGATTAAAGGCTCTTCAATGCATGAAAGAGTATCTATTCCTCCATCCATGTTAAAGCTAATCCCTCTGTCTTTAACCTGGTATTAAAGTGTTTAACTTTCCTCTCACTGCTGTGCTTACAGACCCCCACATTCACCAGTGTGTTCTCCAGGGGTTTTAAGCGAGTTAAAGTGTTCAGGTGAGCAGAAAACGAGAGTTGTATGTGAGCAGCATCAAAAGATCTCAGAGGATCTTAGAAACGGCCAACCACAAACACACCACTGCGTATTCCTGCCTTTGTGGGGTCTCTCTGTGTGTAACCCAACCCTGTCATTAAAGCAGAGGTGGAAAGTATGTGAGTGACTGAATTTTGTGATTGTGTTTAAAGGGGAATTGTTCTACATTTCTGCGTTGTTCGATGTTTGAGATGTAAACAGTCATTTAGAGCAGTTTCATTGCAGGGAAACTTAGACTTACTGTGGTGGTGATAGGAGCCAACTACAACACAAATATAGACATTTTATTTACTATCCAAAACCACCAGTGAACCTGCACGTGCCTTCTGAGTTTTTCTATGTAATGACGATGATGGTAAAATAGTCGGAAATCTAAAAATAATAAGATTTAACCTACATGTCCTACATGAACCTCTCCACCATGAGCAGCTTATTGTGAAAGACGCCAGACATGGCATGTAATAACATTCTGCTAGGAAGCTTTTAGAGGCATTAAACTCTTCAGACGCCTGGTTCCTATCATCAACACTGTAAACAGTTCTCATATCAAACCACTCTGAATGACTGTTTACATCAAAACTATTTAACTATTCAGATATTTAGAAAATCGTTGGATTCCCCTTTTAAATAAACTCTTACAGACTTGCTATATTATACTATATAACATATATATGACATATATATGTGATATATGACACTATTTGACATATTTCTATGACATAGACTCGCAATATGAACCTATTTGACATATTCATGACAAAGACTTGCTATATGACACCACTTGACATATGTATGGCATTTGGACCTGCTATATGACACTATGAATTATTAACATGCTTTATGACACTAAATTATATATATAAATGATTTACTATATGACACTATTTGACATAAAGACTTGCTATATAACGCTATATGGTATATAGATATGACATATAGACTTGATGTATAACACCATTTGATGTATTTCTATGACATATAGACTTCCTATATGATACTACATGACATACATGACACATAGACTTGCTAAATGACACTATATGACATACACATATGACACATAGACTTGCTATATGACACTGTATGATACATTGACATGATTTATGACACTAAATGACATATATATGATGTGTAGACTTCCTATATGACACTATTTGACAAAGACTTGATATATAACACTATATGGCATATCCATGACATATATACTTGTATATCACATATGTATTTGCTATAATACACTCTATGACGTATATCAGTGACATATAGACATGATATGACACTATATGACACACAGTTATTTATAAAAATAGACAAAAGTATGTAGCTCAACACAAAACAGTGTTACCAGTATGCCATACAGTGCCAGAAGCTACATAAGCAAGTCTATTAGAGATTATCCAACATGACATAGTTTGGCGTGCAGTCGCTATGGTGAGAATTGGTGGGCTGTGTGTTTCCATTATCTTTTAGCTACATTAGCCTCATAGCTCCAGTACAAAAACACATGTCTCACTGATGACTACATTTAGGATAAGGGCAACACTGTGTAGCACATCTTTTGGCTTCTTTGATGTATTTCTCAACATAGAGTACAGACTAATGACCCCACAGCCACAAAATATTCACGTTTTCATCATCCTGGGGGATTTCTTTCCCACCAAAAAGCAAAATGCACTCGCGCACCCACACAGACCCAGATAAAGATAGTGATTTAGGAGGATCAGAGAGAGGGGATCCTCTTCAGCCCTCTCTCCATAATCCTTGTTTAGAACATGAACAAACAGTGCTGCAGTGTTTAAGGTCCGGAGCCTTTTTTCACAGAGATAA